>NC_050585.1:51472968-51645468 GCF_013368585.1 Megalops cyprinoides | reverse complement strand
CCGATGCTGCAGCCCCCTCCCGACCCTCCCAGGTTTCCCCCGGCCCCCCCGCCAAGGAAGGAGGCAAAGAGGCGAGGCGGGGGAGGGTGGATGGCAGCAGGCGCTTCCAGAGCGGGGTGCGGGCTCTCTTTATTAGCCAGGTCCAGGTCGATGTAGTTGAGGCCTTGCTCCACCGATAAAGCCTGGGCAGCGGGTGGCGCAGGGCTGGAGCACCGAGCGGCGACCGACGGGCCGCTCCCCCACGCAGCACCCTCGAACCTGAGCTGGCGCGGCACCGTCTGCGTGTGCTCGGGGAACAGGGACAGGGAGGAGGAGGAGGAGAGCGGCAGGGGAGAGGACACCAGGAAGGACTCGGAGCAGTGGCGGCGGCGTCCCTGGGGGTCGGCCCGGATCACCCTCGCACCCTGGCTCGGGTTGGCGCTCGCCTTTGCCAGAGGGAAGTCCACGCTCAGCTCCATGGCTGAAGCCTGGGAGGTGTGTGCGGGGGCTGGCCCGCGGTTGACCCCCAGCGAGGGGGACGCCGAGTCCGAACTGAAGGCCATTTCAGTGTAATCGCCGCAGGAGCTGGGTAACTCGGGCGTCATGGGGGCTGCCACTCCGTGCGCCCTGTGAATGACCTCCGCCCCCTCCGCCTCCTGAGGGACCATCGGGCACTCCTCCTGTGCCTTGAGGGCGACTGCTGGGGGTGTCGTCGGGGTGCTGAAGGAGGGGAAGCCGAAAGTCGTCAAGGACACAGGCGACGGTGAGGGAGGGAGGCCGAAGTCCATGTTGATATACTCAGTGGAAGCAGCAGCGGTCAGGGGCGCGGAGAGGCTGCGAGGAAGGGTTTGGAAGCCGACCAGGGAGGAGTCTGGTCGGTGCATGGGCCCGAGGGGAGTGCGCGGCAGCGACAGTCCATGCCCCAGCCCCCTCTGTCTTCCTCCTCTGCCTCTCCCTCCTGCGTCTCCCCTGAACTGAATGCTGACGTACTCCCCGGGGCTCTGGGGAACCGGAGGGAGGGGGTTCTCTCGAACCCGAGGAAGGGTGCTGGCTTTGGACATGTCAGCAAAAAGACCGATGGGCTCATTCCTCCTCTGCTGCTGCTGGCTCTGTTTCTGCCCCCCCGGGCCGCGTCTCTGGTGGAAAACCCCGCCCGTGGAGCACACGTCCGCAGTTCTGAAACCGCCACCCTTCCTCTGCCCCACGGCTGCAAGCTTGTCCTCCAGGCTCTCAGTGCTGGCCGAGCTGGACGAGTAAGAGGAGGAAGAGGGAGACAGGTGGCGTCCTCTCGCAGGCTCCTGCCTGTTGGAGCACCCTACTCCCCTGCTGTTACTGGCCCCGCCCACTGCTCTCCTGCCCTGACCCGGGCCGCCCTCAATGTGTGTGCTCAGTGTGTGTTTGTAGGATCGGGGCAGGGAGAAGTAGGAGTGGACTGTTTTGGGGGTCCCCTGCTGCGGGTTCTGTTCGGAGTCGGGCGGGGGCGTGCTGCAGGCGGAGCGGACACTGATGGGGGACATGTTCATGTAGTCGCTGCCAGCCCTGCTCTCCACACTGCTCTTGCCCCCCCAGACCACCCCGAGAGTGCCCATCCCGTGCTGGTCGGGGGAGCAGCTGCTGCTCGGGGACATCAGCATGTACCCCTCTGAGCTGAGGGACCGGATATGCTGCGGGGGGGAGATGCTGCTGTTGGGTGTCATGGCCATGTAATCGTCCATTTTGGGGCTGGAGTCCGAGACGGCCACCGAGAGGGAGAGGGAGAGGGAGAGGGAGGCAGAGGGAGCTGTCACCCCCGGCAGCATTGACATGTACCCGTTATCCGCCACGCCGCCGCCGCCTCCTCCTCCGCTCCTGCCTTCACCCCCCACTGCCACCACGCCCGAATCCCGTGGCGAGGTGAAGGACTCCCTGCTGGCGCTCCGGCACATGACGGTGTAGTCTTCGTCCTCGCCCTCCTCCTCCTCCCTCCTGCGGGAGTTGAGCCGGTCCAGGGCGATGGGGGGCAGGGAGGCCCTCTTGCTGAGCAGCCGGCGCTCCGCCTCACACTCCCGGCTGGAGGAACGCCGCAGCACCCGGCGGGTGTGAGACTGCAGCTTCCGGGAAGCCCCGCCCTGCTGGCCCATGGCGATGTAGTTGGAGCCTGCTTTCATGGAGGCGCTGTACCCCAGACCTCGCGATGGGCCCGCGGGCTGGTCAGGGCTAGAGCCATACTCATCTGAGGAGCCGTAGTCGCTGGGAGAGCCAGAGACTGAGACTCTCTGAGATGGACGGCTGAACACCCCAACCGCGCCGCCCACCACCCCTGCCCCCGCCATTCCACACTCGGAGCCGTGCCCGGAGCTGGAAGACAAGCTGGGGGCCGGAGAGGGGACGGGGTTAGGGGTGTAGCGCACCAGGCTGAGCGGGATCTTGGCGGGGGTCGGGGCGCGGGTTGTCTTTGGCATTGGGGTGGGTGTGGTCGAGCAGGAGCCGTTAAGACTCGGGCTGGAATTGGGTCCGGCCCCGCCTGTCGCCGCCCTGCCCTCCTCCACCCTCCCTCCGATGCTGGCAGTGCGCGCCCTCGAAAATCCGTGACGAAATGTGGGAGACGTGTTGGTGCTGCTGCCCCCTCCAGCCCCGGGGGTCTCGGTGCGGGCTCTCCGGCTGAAGCCGACCTGGCTGGGGGGCGGGTTGGGGTGGTGCCGCCGGGAGGGGACGCTGATGGGGTTGGAGGCGGTGGTGCCCCCGCCGATGGCCGCCGCCGACTGGGATTTCGTACGCTGGCGGAACTCTTCACTCAGCGCCTTCATGGCCTCCAGCAGGGTCTCGTGCATGTTCTGCGCCACCACCGAGTCCTCCACCTGCATCCAGAACTCCCCGGGGCCCGTCATGGCCGAACGGCCCACCTCCACGAAGAAGAAGTTCTCCGAGTGCCCGCAGCGGCGAACGTTCATCAGCTGCAGCACCACGGCCGGGACGTCCGAGTTCAGCTTGACGAAGTTCACCGTCTTGTCCGTTAAGCACAGCCTGTAGATGCCCACCAGGTTCCTGGCCTGCCCCAGGCCCTTGGGCCACACCTTCACCTGCCACACCTCCTTGAAGGCGGGGCCGGGGAAATATGAGCCGCTCTCCCCCCCGCTTCCACTGTCACTGGGGGTTCTGCCTGTGGAACGGATGGAGAAAGTGAGAGTAGTTATTAATACGTGACCAGGATAGCTGGAATGAACCACACAGGATAGTTGCAGATATTTGTCAATGGCAAATAATTTAGTATGTTTGCTGAGGATTCTCGAGAGTCCCAAGCCTCCAGTCTGGGAAGAAGTGTGGTAATAAGTGCTTATGTCTGTTCTCCTGTTTTTGGTTCAGTTTGATTCTAGATGAGTAAGCACGCACTGCCAGACTGTGCAGACACCTCACCACCAGCATGATCTACACGCTCACTTCACAACTTAATGGAAAATGGTTAGGCATTCAAGCTTCAAAAGCTGATGATTGCAATGGGAAACAGAATATTTAAAAAAAAAAACAAATTAAGAACATCTTAAACCAGCTTTCAGTATCTCGTCAGATTTTCCACATCTACTTCCTGGTCCTGCTCAGCTCTGTTTGAGCACTGCCTGGTCCCAGGATCCAATTTGCTTCATGTTGCTCATAGCATAATCTTGTAAACATTGATGGGTGAAGAGATAGAACATCAACATCAACAGAAGGAAGTTATCCCTTCAATATCTGACTTGTGACTTGCTAATCTATTCAGTTAACAAATCACTTAAACTCGACAAAAGTCGGAGGAATTTTCAAATGTTAATGGATTTTGATGAATCTGAATTAATGTTCTTCTCTAATACAATTTGCAAATACATTTAAATTATGTTTGCACCAATCTTGTTAAGCTTTCTGCGGTAATATGTCGTAAAGATGGTTACAGAAAATTCATGTAATAATACAAATCTGATGTAGCTTCTGAGAGCACTTCCTCTCATCCCCTAATTTGAATTTCATGAAATCTTCTCTTATATTTGCTTGTCTTGTCTCCTCCCAGGAATTGAAAAAGATTTGCTGTTGATCTGAAACATCTGTATTCCTTCTTAAAAAAAACATCAACTTCTGAATATTAAATAAAGATACAATAAAAATTACATAGGCATTACACAAATAAACTAAACGTGTTGGCAACAATATGAGGTGGAGACACTGGTAGAGCTATGACCTAAAATGAGGAGCAGGTTGTTTGTGAGAAGAAGCAATTGTGAAATGCACTTCTAATGGAGTAGCTGGTAAGTGGTCTGTAGAGATGGAAGATTGCTCATTTGCGTGCAGAAGACACTGAGACTGACAAAGTCGTAGTAACAGGGGTAGCGGCACGTGTAGCTATGGGTATGGTGTATCCTCCAACTTTCATTTATTTACAACCCAATGTTTCAACACAAGGAGTGCCATTATCTGACTGCCTGAGCATTCCTTTAATCCCGGTTCACGTAATGTGAGACATAAGGTGTTGATTACACAAACAAGTTTGGTGTGACAACTGAATAAATTACATAACTGAGTCATCGAACATAATGGTTGTCTACTGTTAATATACAAGTAACAACTGTAATTTGCATAATCATATTACATAGTTGTCAGAGAAAGAAAATAAGAAACAGGGTCATTATGATTTTCAATAAAACCATAGAACACGTACATCCAGTAATCTTTTCTAACAGGTTCTGAGTTCAGGGTAAAAGGCTTCAGTTATAAAAATACTCCTAAATATTTAATGTTTGATCTCTTATTGTTATGATACATAAGCGATCACACATTAAATATTTGGAAGCATTTTTGTGAAGTGTGTGGAGTCTATTTTATTACTGAAGTCATTCCGACTTGCAGCACACAATCAGCTGACCACAAAATCTTTGTGATCATTCAGTTCACAATGTTAAGTTCACTAAGACTAAAACAACATCTGCTTAGCAGCTAAATCTTTCTGATGGGCAGAATTACAATTATAAAAATATTTTTACTTATTTTTATTTAATACACTGTTCTTTGCATAGTGCCCAATGCAGTATCTTGTAGTATGTCCACCCTTTTCTGTTTTAAACAATACTGAAATCACCAGCTAATCATCACTTTGCTTCCCGAATAAGCAAAAACTCAAGAGTAGGAGAATGTTATGTTCACAGTTCTCAACAAGAGAAGCTCCTTTGTTAAAAACACAAAATATCAATCTCCAATAATTTGTTATCTGGTTGACTTTCACCATGTCTCTGTTTAATCTACACAAGGCATGACAAAACTACGACTCCCATAACTAAACAAATACCTAACGTCTGTTAATAAAGCTGCTTGTTTCTTGCTATATTTGGGAATTTGTGACTGCTGAGCCAGGGCGCTTGTGTTTTGTTAAGCAGGCAACGAGCTTTCACATCCACATGCACAACTGATGAACATTTCTAGCTGTATATCAGCAGCAACCTCATTGTATCGTGTTACAATGGTAACTGTTTCAGCTGAAATAACAACAATTTGAAACAAGCTTCTTTGACATTCCTGTCCAAAGTTATTAATCTTTTCATTGGGGTGACGCTGACAACGGCTACTACCAAAGCAGAGAAATCCTATAAACACAAAATTAGTTCGCATGTATCTTAGCATGTATCCAGTGGTTAAACTACCTCATTGGGGCTCCTTCGAAAACCTGCAACCTCAAAATGAGATACTTCATTCAGCCAAAGTAAGCCAAGTAATAAAGTGATTCCTAAACAACTGATTAATACATTTAAAAACGCATTATTTTGACTCGAGCATCTACATTAATCCACTTCAGCATACGCCTTGCTTGATGAAAAGCCATTATTGATAAGATTTAAGTGAGGACTGAAGTGAAGTCCTAAAATAAGGTGAGTCAGGCCATGGTGTATAAAAGGTGGGTCAGTGCAATGTAACTGGGGTTTCTCCCTTTCACGCGAACGTGGCCCCAGAAAAACGCAACACTACTTTTATTTCATCAGGCTTACGTAGAGGCATCGGTTTCACTTCTGCAAAACATATTTCATAAGGTACTTTTACAGTTTTTGTTACTTCACACAATGGTAGGAGGGTGGCTTGCATTTCAGGAGCTTGGTTTCTGCTGACCACATTTAGCCTATGGCCTCCTGTGGAAACGTGTGGAGTCAAAGGGTCTCACATTAGGCAACATTATCAAAATTTTGCACTTGATAAAACATTTAAAAAATTATATACAGTCATTTCAGTCATGGAAGCAACTCTTGGATGAGGAATCTACATGCATTATGCTCACTATACATACTAGTGATATGAACATCATGTTGTTATCTTTTATAGAGTTTACACATGATGGCACATTTTATAATGGTTAGGAGGAATGTGCAGATTTAATCTGAATGATTTATTTTTTCTGCTGGAATACGGTAATGTGTTGTTATGTTTTCGTGGATATATTGATACGTGGTACGCAACAGCACAACGTTAATACTAAATTGTTGCGATCATCCCAGCTGTGTACGTGTTAAAATTTTACAGCATGATTGTACAGCAGCTGTTCTGCATTTTCTGTATTTATGGGCGAGGGGATGAAGGCTGTTCTTACGTCAGGTTGTTTTTGGTACAGGTAATGTTCCCGGGCCCTAGACACAGCGGAAGAGAAACAAACACAGCCTTTATGCATGTAATCATGTGTCACATTCAGAACATACAGAATTAGGTGCTGTGGTCTTCATTCCTCAGGTTCACCTTCAAACCAACATAACCATCATCCTCAAACAACTGTCGGTATAAAAGCTAATTTTTCCGAGTTAAATCGGATTGCTACGGAGCATGCATAAAACTGTTACCAACACCATGACCCATGCCTGCTCCGTGGGCTGTGTCTTCTTCTGCATTGGATAACTGGAATCTTGACCGTGTTTTCTGGTTTTCTATACAGTGTACCGGCTGAACAAATGTGATGAACACAGTCAAATAAAAAGAAAACATGAATCCTCTGCCATGGACATCAGATAAAACGCTACTGAGGTAAGGGGTGTAAGAACGTACCACCTCCAGCTGTTTATCAAAAAGCCCTCTTGCATTTTTCTGTATGTGTGAAAGCAAAAAGTCCACCAATATGAACTGACACAAAAGGAGGGAAGGGAAGCCTTTTCTGTTCTGGTCCTGTGTCACTCACTGTTTCACACACAGCAGTCCCTCATATATCTGCCCTTCGCAGTGGTGCAACAGTGTATAAATGCTATACTTCTTAACAATATTCTTTTTATATATTAATGGTTAGAATGTATAAAATAACAATGGTTATATATTAATGATTAATGATTTTGCTTTCAGAAATACATCATTCCAAAGCCATTCACCAAATAAAGTAATAAAACTGGGCTGTGCGCTTATATTTCTCTGTTTTAACCTCAGGTCTCATGCTTGAGACCCGTAACACTGTTTGAGAGCGTTAATAAATTCTCCGTATTCCCTGCTGTGGTATTGGCTGCCATTATAGCCCTGCTGCTATCAAATCCGCTGCTTCAAACATCTCTGTTGATACTACATCTGTTTCAGCATGGCCACAAACTTTTACTCCAGGTTATTTGTAATCCTGCCTACGCGTGCAAACCACTTGTTTTATCTGTGGAAATCGCCCCCCCCCCCCCCCCCAAAGTTAGGAGGAGGGACAGGAGCAAGTATGAAAGTTCCAGGAAAAAAGCCCCATACCTGAATTCACCAAACATGAACTGTTCAAAACAGTTTCGGTTTAAGTGACTTAAGGCTCAGATCACTAAAACTAACCATAAGCTATTCAGGTAATAAAAACTCTCTTAGGACTGTTCTCACAACAATGTTTATTTGTACTGTATTTACACTACTTACCAACTCCTATATGCACCTATATGAAAGGGACAATGCCCTAGCAAGGGAGCCCTAGCAAAAAAGCATGTGCCACACGGGTTTGCACAAGCAACACTAAAATAATTTAAATGTATTACAAATTTGAAGAAAAAAAAAAACTGAAAAAATATTTAGATAAACATCTAATATAGATTAAAAAAAAAACAATGTGCATTGACATTATTAGAGACCTTTGAGATCCTAAAATATCTGAACAGTTTGGTTTGAAATGTAAATTTTTTTTTGTCCTGTAGAAAGGGCTGTTTCTAGAAGATCTAAAATTTCCCCATTTTTGGGATTTGACGTGGCAGAGCCATAGACAGATTTGCTGACTGATCGACCGGCAACGTACTGGCTCCGTCTTTATCATTCAGCCTTCAACTCACAGATGCATTGATACTCATTGGCCGTATCAAAAATTAATGCAACACGTCGGGAGCTTTAGAATGTTGGCAGTAACAAAGGTATCTTTATTTCCTGATCGATAAAAAGGCTAAAGAGGTCCTAGGCGCAATCGCTAGGCTCCTCTCTTCACTGTAAGGTAGCTAACTGGTTAGCTAGCTACATTGCTAAGGACACCACAGACGAAGTAGTAGGAAAGGAAAGAGGAGGAGGAGAGAATCGGCGTGTGATCTCCCGATTATAAATGATCACCGTTGTCCATTAAGTTTTTACTGAAATGGAATCAGCAGCTGCTGGGTGCTTACTCCCATTGTGCAGCCTTCCTAACTACCACGTCTCTCCCAGAAGCAACCTCAGGTCACAACCACAAATGAAAACTGTCTTCAGATACGTACTCTGCCACCCTTCGGTTCACCTTTGCCAACAAGAGCTCGTTCATTTTTGAACCTCATGTGCTACAGGCCACCACAGAACAGATCTCCTCTGCTAAGGCTAATGGAATGTGACACAGAGGCAGCCATTGTCAGATGTGCAATGGAGATGTCTCCTCTTTGGGTATGTTAAGGACAGACATATTGCTCATTCAACTTGAATATTGCTCATTCAGCTTGAATATATGTGTCTTATTCACCTAGAATGGATACATTTATGTTCTGTTGTGCTGGAAGTTGCTCTGGATAAGAGCACCTGCTAAATGAATGTAATGTAATAAATTATTGTTTCACTTACCATTTTAATCAAGGAATCCTGTAGCTTAGCAATATATTTAAAGATAAATAGCTAGCTAAACCTATCCACAGATATCAATACACATACCTGGCCATATTGCTCTACTACAGCAGGTCATAGCCTTCCTGTAGCACAGTACAGGAAACTGCTTGATAGCTGTAATGTCATGACTACGGTTCATATGGGTCTTTCAGTAACAACCTCAAGATTTTTTTGTGGCACACTGAATCAAATTTCTGCCAAACTAACTTTTCAATAATATTTTCTTTCAAGGTGTCGGCCAAAACTAAAATAGGTGGCATAGTCTCTTGGGTGAGACTTCTACACCCCCCACCCCCCACCCCACCTCCAAAACACACACACACACACACACCCATATAGGACCCATCTGTGATTCCCTAATTGACTCTATACAAAGACTCCAGAGAATGAAAAAAAGGAGACCTGTCAAAGACACAGCCAAAAGACTAGATCAGGCAACATGCTGACAGTTGTTACGTTTTGTTTTGCAGTAAACAGCTGTTTTGGGCTTCCACATCTCCAGGTGCCAACATAATGCTGTACTGTTCTGGCTTCAAATTTTACCCACTGTTTGAAGCCATTATGTTACGCAATGAACAACTGTTAAAATAATGTAATAAATGTTATATAAATACCACACAGTGTAGTAGTAACACTTGCTTAATTAATATTGCCAAACGTTGCTTTTGATATGGAAAAAACTTGAAAAACTTAAATGAAAGCTACACAAAACGTAAGGAGTTTTTATATGTCTACAAATATGACGGCAGTGTCCTTTGCTTTCATTTAATGTCAAATATTATCGTTCCAGCAAAACCAGACCTTTCGCAGACCGCACAGCTGAACTATAATAAAACACACTAGAATCAGGCATGTTTCATGACCCGAGACCACGGAACAGCAGCGTGGGGAGGGGTTTTCATAGTGAGCTGAAACAGTATCTATTCTGTAAAAGCAATGCACCTCTTCTACAGGTTTAAATCAAATTATTTTTCTCGGTCATTTTCAGCCACGTATCATTTTTGTTTACCACATAAGGACGGAGCGGGAAGCATGCTAAGCCCATTCCATATTAGCTATCGGAGACACGGAGAACCTCGTTTTCCAGTAGCACAATAAAAAAACTAGGGAAACTGCAGCTCCACTCTCTGACAGCAGCGCTATGGCACAGAAATGTAGGTTACAAACAACGTGCGCCAATGTGCAGACAGAGAAAAACACTGTGGTGGGTGTGCATTACATACCGAGGGTTAGTATAAAAACACACTGCTTTCGCTGAAGTGGTAAACAAAATAAACGACATAGAGAAAAATGCATGCATAATTCGATGTGTGCAGGGAAAACAACCAGAATTGTACAATGCCTGGACTTGTGTAAGCTAACATGGCTCTGCAACGGCGCGTGCAGCACTAAGCGGTCTGTTTACGTTGGTAGCAAACCACATCATCCCCTCTTTTAAACCATGCATACATTTTTTCGACAAAAACATACACACGACACAATTTCCTTATTACATGCAACGGCACAATAAAGTGATAGCACATGTACGGGTTGCTGACACATAGAAAACGTGAATTTTTATATACAGCTAGCTACTGGCATACTACATTTGGGGAGACGGAACAAGTGCTCTGTGGGTTTGGTGGCTTACTTTTGAATTGAAGGTCCATCATGGCCTGGTACCATTCGCTCTGGACCTCCTCGCTATCTGCTGCAACTGCAAAGCTCTCTCCGCGTGTGTACAGCACTATCATATGCTTGTTCTTAGAATCCGCCCGCTTGTTGATGTTAAAACACGTCTCCAGATTCAGGGCTTTTTTCGGGACGGGTGCCTTGCTGCGGAATTTCTTCTCGGTCTCGTAGTATTCTAGCCGGGCCGGGCCCCGTTCCGAGGCCGAGCGCAGAACGAAGTACCGCCGATGCATAGATTTTTGTTTGCGGAGGTAACCGCTTTTGCAAACATCCTCGTAGCTTTGCGGCTCCGTCGCCTGGTTCTCCATTGCTTGGCAGGATTCTTGTTTTTCCTTAAGGTTCTGTCTTTAATTCAATATGTTATGTTGCAGTATTTCATTTTTTAAAATCCTCGGCTCTTCTCTTTTCCATTAGATGTATTTTAGGGAAACAGAGAAAGGGGGAGGCTAAATGTGGGTATATCAAAATGTATTTTACGTTCTTTTGCGGCTGTTTTTCTCTGCAAGCTCCAGTCTGCGCTCACACACACACTGACAGGCGTGCACATGCGGCGAGCAACGTCTGCACTAAACTGCCTAGCTACTGCTATGTAGCTAGTTGCTCGAGTACTCTAATTGCACTCACTGTACACGCTCTCCATCTGATGCCCCGAGCGCTGGTCTTTCCCTGCGTCCTACAGGAGACCTACAGTATCTGCCGCTGCATGTCCGCGTGTGCATTTGGGGAGAGAGAACAACGCAACGAATACGGTACGCGCGTTGTATTTCAGGTGCGGTCTGTTCTGCATTACTCTGTCTTGGGGCACGCACACAACATTCACATAAGTTATTGTAATACAGCAAATCCTGACAGCAGTAATCATTTATTATTGATTTCTATTTAGCATTGACGCATAATAATGTAATTATTTTACAGGAAAATGTTTTATACCAATATAGATAGCCTATACGATCTCCAAGCGCTGTCTATCCATGTGATGTTTATGTAGCGTGTGAAGAAAACAATTTACTCTATAATGCAAGCATTTTTTAACCTATAAGATTTATTCTCCTCATTTTTCTTGCGGAAATAAATATATTCTCTCAGAAAATAAACCATACTTCATTATTTTAAACAAACTGGCGTTCATCTATCTGCACACATGTGTATGTATGTCTGTGTGTAGTGTGTTTTAGTATATTTATATAGGGAGATCTGTGTGTGTGTGTGTGTGTCTGTTTCTTTATCTGGTGCACTTATTAAATAACATGACTTTGGTCAGGTAGAGCTTACGGCATTGTTTACTTTCCGTCAGAGCAATGGTCGAACCAGCGCGTTTATGACCTCTGTTGGTTATTTCGTGTTATTACATTGTTTTTCACCAACCTGCATTATACTGACTTTTCAGATTCCCCTGTTTCCCCCTCCAGATTCAGAGATCATGTTAAACACAACGCAGACATAACAAAAAAATAAGAAACACATGGACTGGAGGTACAATATAAAAAGCTAGACCTACACATGTACCCTAACACAAAATACAACCATAGGGCATGATTTTGTTGGCTTAAATTTAATTTTTGCACATCAACACAATAAACTGTTTGGAAAAGGTAAACCAACACAGTTGTAGTTTTTAAGGCCTAAAACAAGGGACAGACTGCAGTACAGCTGGCTGTGGATGGGTCAATAAGATGTTTGCTATAATACGTTATTTGCATTTGCTCTAGTGTCACGACACCACAATGGACAATAGCAGCTCATACGCTTTGTCACAAACCCAGAGGAAGTGAGTGGCACAGGAGTACAAGGAGGCCAATTGTTTAATGCCTTGTATTGATGAAATATGAAGTGAGTGACTTTGTTGTCACACCTGTGAAATGACCCCGTATGTATATTAGACATATGTACTGCAGCATGTTTTGATATACATATTTTACAAACCCCATTTATAGATATGTACTGTATATTAGACATAAGTACAGCAGTCCTTTCCTTAGTATGGTTCTACCATCTGTGGTAGGTGAGCTTTATGTAATTGCAGTTAAGCACTCCACTCCACTGCAACATCCAAGACGCCAGTTAAAATTCAAAAACGTGTATATGTTTATAGAAAATTTAAGTACCTGAGAAGCTCATATATGCGGAGAGTACTACATCAGTGGGGTACCTCAGGGGTGTAAACCTATCCAGTATTGGTTTACAATACAGTGCTGGTTGACAATATGTCCTCCCAACAGTTTGGCTATTGCCAGGAATATTTAGCAGTTTAGTACTGTATCATTCAAGGTGGGCATATTACATACACATACAAAAGCCCAATGGGATCTCCCACTGCCCCTGTGTAAGAGCAAGAAAACTAAAATTTCATGACAGAGGGATTATTTTTAATATGTATTTACTTGCTTAGCAGATGCTCTTCCTGCACTCATTTGGAAGTTGCTCTGGGTAAGAGCGTCTGCTAAATGAAGTAATGTAATGTACTGTTATCTAGAGCAACGTACATACATTACAATTCATACGTGTTTCCATTTATACAACCGCATATTTTTCTGAGGCAATTCTGGGTTAAGTGCCTTGCGTAAGAGTAAAACAGCAGTGACCCGGTGACCCCGTGGGGATCAAACTGCCAGCCTATTGTTTGTGTTCTCTGCTCCTTACCACTTCACCACGCTGTTGTCCATTTTTTTAAAATAAATTCACAAGAATAATTATCACGTATTCCTTCCCTAATTCCATAGAACAGCTTTTTTTCACTCACACTTCCACTTCACAACAGTGGGGTTTCAGTCAGGTCCATCATGAATGTTCTTCTGTTCCTATAACTTTTGTGGTATGATGTATGATGGAACTGTACACACCCTGTCCCCGTACTGGAACTGTACACACCCTGTCCCCGTACTGTCGCTGTACCTACTGTATGCACTTTTGTAAGTCGCTTTGGATAAAAGCGTCTGCTAAATAAATAAATGTAAATAAATGTAAATGTAAATGATGTGAAAAACAATGGGACACTTCCTGCCTCAGTACAATGTTGCTGTACATTCTGCTTCTATTCTTCTTACTGTCTATTGCAAACACCCCTACACTGCCTTGGTGGATCTCCTCATTCTTGATATACATAACACTGTAGCCTGACGGTGAGAGCATCTGCTAGTGGATACAGTCAATCTTACCTCACGTTGCTAAGAACTGACAGCTGATTGGGAAATACTGCCAAGCAGTCTACCTGATGCATTGTAATAACCCTGTGACATATTGTAGAAGGACAGGGACAAGCAGTCACATTTACACCGGGGGGGGGGGGGGGGGGGGGGGGGTGGGTTCTGCAAGTATACAGAAACCTGTGCCATCTGATTCCTCTTTGTTTTTGATACTCCTCATCTGAAAGTAAGAAGGATTTACATACAGCGTCTTCCATATTTATTCTTAACCTCTGACTACAGAGGAACTAATATATGCTGGTCTGGGCTGGCTGGGACTGGGCTGCTCGTATCTCAGTGCTGGAAGTTCTCTGTTCTCTTCTGTTGAGTTTTCCTTCTGTTACTGTCACTATCACCCATGAATGAATGCGCATTGTCGTTGTTTACAGACCGCCTGGCCCCCTAGGAGACGTCTTGAGAAACTGGATGTTCTCCTCAGCTCCATCCCAGAGGATGGAACCGCCTGATCCTGCTGGATTCCTCCCCCTGCTCCACTCCTTTGACTTCACCCTAATGCAGTTACCTCCAACACACAAGGCAGGCAAACAGCTGGACCTGATTTCTCACTGTAACATACACACCCTCTCACCTGCAGCTTTCCTTTCCACAGTTCTCGCTCGTTTCCCATCCCTTGATTCTGTCTCCCCATCTTTCAACTGATTCCACTGCATCCGCTTTTCTCTGCCTTGTCCGTGACTAACAGATTCACTCTGTGAGAACAGGGCCAAGCTTCGTGCTGCAGAACGGAAGTGGAAAAAATCCGGTTCCTCTGCCAGCCTGCTGACTTATCAAGCACTCCTCTCTGCATTCTCTTCAAATGTGACTTTTGCTAAGGCTTTCTTTTATGAATCCAAGATTCAAAACTCACAGTCTAACCCACTCATCTCTGCTCTGATGAATTTGTCATCCTTCAAGGAGGAGCAAGTTACACCCCTGTCCAGAACTGTCAACCCGTCTCTCTCCTTCCCTTTCTCTCTAAAACACTTGAATGTACATTGGCTAACCAACTATCTTCCTTTCTCTCCCAGAACAAGCTTCTTGACCCCTTTCAGTCTGCCTTAAGGGCTGGTCATTCCACAGAGACTGCCCTATTCTCCATTACTGGAGCTCTTCAATCTGCCAGAGCATACTCCTACACCTTTCTGCAGCCTTTGATAGAGTGGACCACACTCTACTCCTGTCTACCCTGGCTATATGCCCTAGGGTACAACAGTAGTGCCCCAGCAGGGTATCAAACCAACAACCTTTTGGCTACAAATACTGCTACTTACAACTTAGCCACACTGCTCCCAAACTAGCTACAGTGAAAGGTAGCTCATGTACGCTTTCCATATGAGGTGTCTTAAAATTTTCTTCACATTTCTACCAATATTCACTGATTGAATAGCTCACTGAGCATTCATCATGGTTATTAATTTGCTTAGCGGATACCATTACACAGTTGACCATTCAATGAAACAAAGTCTTATTCACATTTCCTGGGCAGGTCTTCTGATTGAAAGACCAGCTCCTTAATCACTGTCTTGCAAAAGCCATAATATGGTTGCCTTGCAATAAATTACTGGATTAATCACGATTAATTGACAAATACATTTCTGTATTTACACAAATGGTAGCAAAAGCATATTTATTTGATCAACTTACTAAAAAGTATTTCTCCAACATTGGAAACATCCTTTCCTAAGCAAGGGAAAGTGGTCAGGAACTATGTTTCTGCAGACTGTCGTACTGGTCAAGGAAAAAAAAAACAAACATGATTCATTGCAGGATAAAATCTGTGTAGGTTTAAATTAAAATATTCTGTAGGACAACTTATTAAATAGAGTGAAAGACAGAGAAAAATATAGTTGGCTATTACCATTGATGCAGAGAGTCGGCTACTTGGTACATGCAGCCACAAACAAGAAGCAGCTGTTGGTGTTGGGTGGCATACAGGATAATGTCGTTGGGAAGAGAATGCTGGCAATGTGTTGCAATATATTCTATCAAATGCAATATTTGCTGGACAGCGTGTGGGGACAAAATGCTTTGACAAAAGTATTTTCTTATTGAACTATGAGAGCTTCAAGGGGGGAGCAGACCACCTGAAACCTTTGGCAGCCCACAGGACAAATGTGAAGTATTTACAGTGTGCTCCATATTTATTCATAGCCCTGATTAAAAAGGATCGAAGAGGGACTCCTGAGTAGCTCAATGAGGTGCTTGCCACAAACTGAGATCCACAGCCCAGGCTTAATCCCAGCCATGTCATTGACCCATCCTGAAACCCAGAAGCAATCTTGTTGCCCCTCTTGTTCCTTCTCAAGAGACTTTGTTACCATTTGTCCATTAGTGTGCCTGGAGACCCCAATCAATTTTAAGATGAAATTGCGATTCTGTTCAATTCTTATAAATTGATTTAGAGTTTCTTGATTTGTGGTGTTTTGATAAAACCAACTTCAGAAATGGAAAAAGAACCCACAATCCTTGTTTATGCCTACAGAAAATGCAAGTTTTCGTGAGACTAGGTGCATGTAGTATAAAGTAGAAACCCAAGCCATTTTCTCATTACTTGCTTTCTGATTCAGGACCAAAACAAATGGGATCAGCACTTAAAACTGATAATTATACTAATTCTGCTATTATAGCCTACTATTCTAATCCCACCCTTTCAGAAAGCTGGCACAGATAAAGGAACACAAGCCTTCTGGCGGTTGTTATAATGCAGTATTACTTCACTAAATACGTGAATCCATACCCACTCAATGATCAAAAAGCCCCCGCAGTTATTACTGTACTGAATTTTAACGGTACCATCCAGAAGCAACGGGTTCTACAATCCTTGCGAGCAAATGAAAGCAGGCAGAAGTTGTCAAGAAATTGAATAAGCCAAAATCTCTCTATCTCTGTGGTTTGGTTTAATCGTCGGAGTTTTTTTCAATACTACTTTTTTTTTCTAGCATTCCGCCCTCTCTTGTGTCTTCCCTTGCAGCTCGTACTAAGCAGACATAATCCGGTAATATGGAATGTGGAAGTTCCGGGTCTTTAACTTCTCGACCATCTTTGTTTATAAAGGTGACGTTTACAGTGAAAATGGTTGGTCAACTGAAGTGGATCACAGAGTTTGAAAAAAATACAATATCATACTTCTGCACAATCCCAGTTGTACAACATGTTCATATTCGTACTTCAGTGTATAACGAATCTCAAAAGTTCATATGATACCTCCCAAGAATCATTAAAATATAAACTATGACAACTACGAAATTCCAGGGAAGCACATTAATCGGCCCACGTTGTAAAAGGGAAATGGTTACTATGTGGTTAGCTAACTAGCTAATTGTTGCTGTTGTCTTTGAAAGCATCAGCCTAGTATTTTGTCTCTTCCGACGTTATTTTTTATTTATTTATTTGTTTATCCTAGTAATGTGCTCTCATGAACCACGGGTTTGACAAACACTTTGGAGAAAATTATCTTTAACTTCCGTGACTGCTTGCTAGCAAGCTACTAGCTAGCTCTATAGTTGATACTACATTGATACTTTGTTGTAGGTCGGTAGCTAACGTTAACAATAGTTAGTCGACAGAACGACAACAGCAATAGCTTGAAAGCAGATCATTTCAAAAATACATTCCTGTTTTCGAGCCTGAAAGTACCTGGCAGGCAACCAGCCCTCCAGAGTAAGTCAAAGTTAACTATACGTGTTCACTTAAAATTAGCTACCCTTCGCTATAGCAGTTATAGCTAGCCTCTTCATAGTTAGCCAGACTTAGTTAGAAATGAAAAACCAAACTAAGGCCAATATCAGGTATTAAAGAACGTAAAACAAAGGTTTGGAAATGACAACGAATGGCAGCCAAGCTAATTCAGCTTTAGTCTCCGAGCTATCCTTTTCTTTCCAGGACGAACTGACTGCCACTATACACAATGCATTTGGGGTAGCCGTGGAGATAGCGGTGCTGGAGATCACAAAACTGGTAGGCCAAGCCCTGGGGGATGTTCGCGACCAAATGCACGAAACGTTGCGAGAGAATAAGTCCCTGAAACAGCGTTTACAAGCTGCAGAGCTTGAGGTATGCGCCTTGCGTGGTCGCGTCGATGATGAAAGTAAAGTTCAACCGGTTGCGCCCGGTAGGTTTAGCCCTACCGGTGGAATTCAACAGGTTCACATGCCGCCGGTCCCCGAAAATGAAAGCGTACAAAGTCACCCCAAAATCGGCAAACAAAAGCTTCAGAGGAATACAGACTCAAGATCAAAACAACCAACAGACCCGCTGTTGAATGTTGATGAAAGGTATGGGTTCTTGGCAACGGCGGAGGCCAATGCACAACACAACAAATCGTTTTGCGAAATTCGCGAGGATGGTCGTGTCTGCTCCCATGACCTAAACTCAGATTTAGGAGGCGAATCAACTTCAAGAACTGAATCTCAACAACTAACGGGTAAGTCTCAACATGATATGATATGTATTTCTCACAGATTTTATTTATTTATTTATTTATTTGTAATTGTATACGGTCAGGCAGTGCTCAAGGTTGTATTCTATAAATTGTAATGTGAAGTTTTATGCTGATATGTCCTGACGAAAACAATATTAACTGCTGGTTTCTTTATTTCTGCACAGTTACAGAGGGAAGCTGCCACAATTTGTTCCCAGTGAGCCAGGTGGAAATGGTACAGTTTGATCACACAGCACCAGCTGCATGTTCAGACACCACTGCGGGAGTGGACACACCAAGGACTCTTGTTGAGGATCAGACAATACCTGTTGCTGTCTGTCAGAAATCTGAAGCAGAACAGCCACTAGAGGTGAAGGAAGAGTCACCTGACCTTGCCTGTGGTTCAGGTTCTCCCTCCTTTGTCGGAGGAGAGGAAGACATCTGTCCCGACAGCCTCTCTCTTGCTCAGTCCAAACTCCTTGAGGATTGGAAGCCTGAACCACTGCATCTACAGAGCGGTGACACAGACTGTCTCATTCCCTGCACCAGCCACTCGATGCGTAAGTCCAAACCATAGAGACTGGGACGCTCACGTTAGAATATCTCACTCATTCTCACAAATTGTTGTTTTGTGTCCACTTAGTCTTCGTTTGATGTGGATATACTTTATTTAGTCTCTTCAGTGTGTTTGTTAAGCTCTTATATCTTAATCTCTTAAGCTCTTATCCTAATTATTTGGAGTAAATGTAACTGTGGAGGATTGTGAACTGTTTAGTTTGATCATTAGTCACACAAACTTTTTTTTCCCCACAGCTGATTCAGTTGTCTTCAACCCAGAGATACCAGATGTGCTCGCCCCCGCAGCCAGTGGCCTTCCTTTACCCTTCTCCGAACCCTACTCGCCTGACCAAACAGCAGGGATCTCCATTTCCGGACAGCCGTTCGGCACCCAGATGACCACCTCGAACACAAAGATGCCTTCGGGCACGCATGTCTGCAAGATCTGCGGCGAGGTGTTCCACCTGGCCGGGGAGCTGCGCAGACACCGCTCTCAGCATCACAGCCCCACGGCCAACAAGAACCCCAAGCGGCAGGTCTTCCCCCCGGGCCGCAGCCCCTACCACTGCTCCCTGTGCGGCCGCGACTTCAACCGCATGGAGCACCTGAAGATCCATCAGCGTATCCACACCGGCGAGCGGCCCTACGCCTGCTCCGTCTGCAACACCCGCTTCCGCCACTCGTGGGCGCTGACGAGGCACTTCCGCATCCACACGGGAGAGAAGCCCTACGTCTGCAACCAGTGCGGCAAGACCTTCCGCAACTGTGGGGGGCTTCGCTTCCACCAGCGGTCGCATTCCATGGGAGGGGCTGTCTGACGTATTAAGCACAGGAGGCCATGGAAACGAAGTGAGGTGGAGAAAGAGAGAATGAGGAAGAGAGAGAGCATTGAGCAAGGGAGAAATAAACATCCAGAGAGTTGGATGTAGAGTATGTGGGATGGGGAAAGCTGGTAGTGAATGCATGTTATTATGGAGACCTCCTCTGCTTACCCAAACATCAGCCTGGAAGAAATGGGAATGCAATAAGAGGGTTTCAGCGTAGGTCCTTCTGGATATGGGGTGAACGAACTCACACGTTGGAATTGCATCAGACGTGATCTTTACCTCTGCAGAGCTCCACCCCTCCATTTGCTGAAAGAAGACTGTAAGACCGTAAAGAAAACTGCTTATAGTTCAAATTCTAACTGTAAAAACCCTCCGTGACAGCAGTATTTTCTACAACCACGAAAAGAACTATCCCTGAGACTTGAATGCTTGAGATTAGGTTCAAGGTGTGAGCTACTTAAATCCAATAAATGTTCACCTTTGAAAGATAAAGGCTGCTTTATTTATTTTTGAGAACCTTGTGTTGTTTCCTGATAACTTGATTCGTCATTTTGTAAAATAATTTTTATGACTGATCACAGTATGTTTTCAACATTGTTGCCTTTCATTTTAACAATCTGTAAGTCCCAAGTACCTACTATTAAAAGCATTTAACATGGATTCTACTAACCTGAAGTCATGTTGTACATTAGATTTAATCCCATGCATTCTGTTTTTACTAACCGACCTATCCTCTTCACTAGGAGACCACTGTGTTTCCATGGGCAACATCTCAGTGTTCATTTTCACTGCACCTTGAGTTTCCATAGTTACATTATGGACAAAGTTTGTATTTCAGATCGCTCTCCTTGGTACCCATCTACACCTTGCCCTACAAAAGTAGAATTTCAAGGACTACAGGTAAATCTGACAGATATTCATAGGAGTGAGCTGTTAGTGAAAACAGGGATTCCACAACATATCAAATTTGAAATTTCCTTTTTTGGGTGGCATCCATCACAGTAATACGGTGGTGTGTTTATAAAATACATGTATATGGTTTCAGATGTAGTGGTCTGAACATTGTTAGCATAGGCCAGAATTGCTGTGTCTACCAGGAAAAGTTTTTTTTCCTTCGCATTGGGTGCTGTGTAATATCTTATACTACATACAGTAAGTTATAGTCTCATTTTGAATAAAAATGAAGATGGTCTCTTGCATACGTTTTTCCAAGGTTTTGCGCTGATGTAAAATCTGTGATATCCGTGATCCATTTTCCTTTGGAACATAAGTTACTTTCCTCCTGCCCATGATGTTTTTTTCCTTTATTTGAAACCTGTTATTTATTAATGGTTGATTTTGCGATGACGTTAAGAAGGGTTATGTCGGCTTGTGGTTTTAACTTTTAGTTTGGTACAGACAGGATCTTTGAGTGTAATGTGTTAATACTGTATATTTGATACCGAGGAAGAGGGAATTTGTGAGGTAATTTTCTCAACTAAAGAAAATGTTTAGTTATCTGAGATGGGTGGTGCCATTGGTTTTTTAAATGGGTAATGTTATCAGGTCATTTAAAAGAGTGAAATTGATGTCCCTGGTTGGTGGTGATAAAGAGGAAGTCGGGATTTATTGTTGTCTGAGTTTTTAACAAGCATTTATTGAGCATTGCAAGGATTGCTGTATCCGTTAATTTTTTTTAATGAACAGGAAATCTTTTATTGACTGTGGAGCAGTTTACGCCAGATGTTCAGTTTGTGTTTGGTTTATGTTTATGTCCAGGTGTTCAGTTTATATCCAGACAGTTTTGACAAGATAATCTTTAATTCACTGTAGTCTAAATACATTTGTGATGGAATAGTTGTTAAAGCTTAGAGTGAATGGTTTTTGCTGTTTTTTGAGGTCTTGTATATTTTCAACATAATTTATTTATTGTCATATCAAGTGTATTGAGAAGTGAGAATGACAAATATCTCAACAAACAGGCAACATTTCGGCCAAATATTCATGCAAATGGTGGCTACTTAACCCATAAAGGACACTTTTACACTATTCCAAATTTCAATGTCCTTTATTGATTTAAGAATGGAAATATATGCTGGAGGTGGAATAGCTCAATTACATTTAAAGCAACTGTTACTCCTTAATAGTAAAGTCTTCTTCCTTCAGGGAGATTTGTGAGTCCACCCCATCTAAATGTATTCAGTGGAATCATTTCAGAGTTTGACCATTTAACTTTCCATATGCTTTTTTAATATGCTTAATGAGATTTAGCCCTGATGAACCAGTGGCGTGTTGTGGTAAAAGCAACTACATAACCATTTTTTGTTTCTGTTTGATTCTATTTGGTTTCTGTTTGATAACGCTACTTTGTTGAATAACTTATGCCAGTTGTTAAGTGAATATTGCAAAAATGATCGATAGTCAGGGGGACAGTCTTGCTTTGTACTACTGAATGTTGTGTGGAGCTATGAGAACTGAAGGCTTATTTATGTACCTCCTGTGTACTTGGAGACAGCGATACTTACACTACACATGCAAACAATGGAAAACTTGTGCTACACAGTTCACTAAGGTATTACAACAACATCCTTAATCCATACTGGCAACTCACCCAAATCCACTAGGTGGCAGGGCAATGTTCATTTAGCCAATTATGCAACCATAACGGTGAATAGTTGATGAGCGTATTAATCAGTCCTGCATATATTAAATTCTGTGTACTCTCTAAGAATTACAAGATGACAAGAAGCACATACATCCAGGTCAGTTTGATTTCTATAAGCATTTGATTCTTAAAAGTGGAATTCTAAGTGACAAAATGAAATGGACGTTTATGTTTTAAATTTAAATTTATGTATATAAATCCTTATATAATGCAGAAATGTCCTTAGCTCATGCATGAAAATACAAATTTGTAAAATTACAAAAAGGCAATTAATTGTTACCTATGGGGGTAGCAAGAAGAGGAGAGACCTATGCTTCTGCTTGCTAGTCATTAGTTTTGGTCCTGGTTGGTTTGGGTTTCTTTCTCACCAGTGGGACCGCACCAGAGTTCGCCAGATGATGCGGATCGAGACCACCTCTCTTTGGGGCTCTCGGGCCCATTATTTTGGTGTGGACCTGAGTGCAATTACTACGTTCTGACCTATGCAAACGAACCGAACCAAGGGGTCAAGCACGGTACAGTTTGATTCAAACGGACTAAAGGCTGCAGGTGTGAAAGCACCCTTAGTGTCACTGTATCTGAACTGACTCCACAGTGATTTGGCTATGAGTTGATTTACACCACAGTTCCAGCCCATACACTCTGAAGAGGCAACAAGCGTAGCATAATCAACACAGGTCACTGACTCAATTCAGTTCTACAGTAATATCTTTTTAGCAGGCTGTGATGTGCCTCAAAAGTCCACCTGGGCCAGACTCCCCTGAAGGTGTTTTCCTCCTCAATCAAATCAGGCCTTTACTTGCACATTCTACTACTCTCACACGTAAAGAAATAAAGCAATAATACATGCTTTAAAAAGATACACTATATGGACAAAAATATTCCTGACCATTACATTGTAATGATATTGTACTAAAATACATATACTTTATTATGGAGTTGGTCCCCCTTTTGCAGCTATAACAGCTTCCACTTTTCTTGGAAGGCTTTCCAAATGATTTTGGAGTGTTTCTGTGGGAATTTGTGCCAATTCATTCTGTAGAGCATTTATGAGGTCAGGCACTGATGTTGGACGAGAAGGCCTGGCTCGCAATCTCCGTTCCAGCTCATCCCAAAGGTGCTCGATGGCGTTGAGGTCAGGGCTCTGTACGGGCCAGTGAAGTTCTTCCACGCTGAACTCATCAAACCATGTCTTTGTAGTCCTTGCTTTGTGCACTGGGGCACAGTCATGTTGGAATAGAAAGGGGCCTTCCCCAAACTTGCCACAAAGTTGGAATCATAGCATTGTCCAAAATGTCTTGGTATGCTGAAGCATTAAGACTGCCCTTCACTGGAGACAAGGGGCCAAGCTAAAACCCTGAAAAACAGGTGTGGCCAAATACTTTTGTCCATAGTGTATTTAGAAGATATTGTGAACAAATCACCAAAAAGACATTATTCAAAATGAGCTTTTGAATACCAGACATCCATTGTTACACTACTGATCCTACAGTGAAGTAAGATGTCTGGCAATCTGTTTTTTGGTGGTGGTACCCCTGAAATTTTGTCCAATGGCAAGCCGCTTTTATCTAGAGATACTTTTGGAAGGTATCCATGTAAATTCTTTTTTATGCCAGTATATCTTGGCTTCAGATTGGGCTACTTGAATTTGCTGGCATCCTACCAAACCAAAGCAAACTAAGTAAACCAGTTCCTTACTTAAATTCCTTACTTCCTACAAGCAATGTATTGACTATACTGACATAACTATTCATAAGAAATGAATTCATACTCACAGGCTTTTAATGCTTGCATGCCCACTGGAGATTCTGAATTTTTTCCACATGACTAGCCTACAAAATCTCAACATTTGCACTATTGTAGTTTAATTTAAATATCTAAAAGCATGTAACTTTAAACAGTGCCCTTTTGGCTGGAGAGGAAAGGATTTTGCTGGTCTGCTGAAAGACGGTCCGGTTTTATTTTCGTTTGAGCAGGGCCGACATCCAATGCCGGAAAACAGGGCTGTAAACTGTTACCATGGTGACCACTGAAGGTAAGTCAAAGCAGGGTCAAGGTTTACCAACAGTGTTTTCAGCGAACTGGCTTTGGTAGGGTGACGGAGACAGGCGCCTTGAAACCACAAAAACTAGCCTTAACATATAATTGGTATTTTCAATGGAAATGTTATCTGATTTTTAGGAATGTATAGAGGTGATATGCTGTCCCAGGGTATTTTAAAGACCTTAGCCTTACTCCAGAGCAATATCCCAGAAATCAACGAAGACTTCAAAAAAGTTTATTTCATGATCAAGGCTTTTTCAGTACTCTTGGAGAAAACAGTGTTGTAAAAAAAACATTGAATTACATGAGAGAAACATTACATACATTGCATAATAGTACTTTACATTTGGTTGTTACATCAACATTAGAACAAAAGTCTTGTGAGGAGAGTAACTGACTTCATTGCACCACCGTTACACTAACCCCACCCAAATCCATTCATTTACTGTACGATTATTGTTAGACTGTGCCAAAATACCGGATGCTGCAGCTTCCATCTTTATTTTTGTTGGTGCTTGTATTTGGTTTCACTTTTCATCCTACACCAGCAAAAACACTATCATCTGACTAGCTAAAGACAAATAACACAGCACATCTTTAATGCCATGCAATTGCCAAGACATCTGATCACTTTTATTCAACCGCTAGGAATAAATTAGTCAGTAAATGTGTATTATCATAACCGTTTGGATTTAAGCTCAATTCGATCCCCGCTGGGACTCTGCTGCTGTACCATTGGGCAAGGTACTTAACCCACAACTGCCTCAGTAAATATCCAGCTGTATAAATGGATAACATTGAAAAAAGAGCTGTAAACTATGTAAGTCGCTTTGGATAAAAGAGTCTGCCAAATGAATAAATGTAAATGTAAATGTAAAACACTTCAGGACTGTTGCGGTAAGACACAAGCGTATTTTCTAAGTCAGAAAGCGTTGTCGTTCTGCCATGGGTTTTGTGCAGGACAGTGACCAGTACAAATCTTTTGCCTTCTGACATTCTTCACTTCTCTGCAGGCACATAAAGCAAAATCTGTGGTGGCAGGTGGGGCACGTCACATATTTACATCCTTTCGTGTGCATGATCAGACTGTAGCATTTGGGACAAGCTCGAAAGACGGGACAGCCAAAAACCCTGCTCTGAGGATCCTTGACTGTGTCACAGGTGAGAAGTGTGCTCACCACCTGGCAGGACCTGTTGCTGCAGCATCCACCGCTAGCCTCGCTGGAAGGCAGCCAGGGGGACAGGCAGGAGGTGCAGAAATGGTGAAGCTGGGGCATCTGGGAACACTGGCTGAACTGATAAGGCTGACCCTCGCTGTTCAGAGGACACAGCAGGACGCCGGGGCAAGCCGGGCACTAGGCAGGAGGCAAAGACAGGACAGTAAGGAAGGCTGACAGGTGGTGCGTAACACATTACATTACATAATTGTCATTTAGCAGACGCTCTTATCCAACTCACATCGGTTACAGTTTTATCCATTTATACAGCTGGATATTGACTGAGGCAATTGTGGGTTAAGTACCTTGCCCAAGGGTACAACAGCAGTGCCCCAGCCAGGACTCAAATCAGCAACCTTTTGGCTATGAGCCCTGCCACTATATATATACACTATACTACTATCACAATTCTTGAAGATCACAAGCATGTGTGCTGTATGGGAACCTGACACATTGCCAGAAGACTACTATAGAATGGCAGGAATCTAGGCTGGTGCACTCCACAAATTTATTTTGAAACTGAGGAAATCTCTGGATTTGGCAAAAATTGTGGACATTGGTATCTTAGTAACTCACTTTCAAGTAAGCCTGGTAGTGTGAGGGGTTGTTTTCATACCCCTGCGGGCCTGGGGTGCCAACACTGTTACCTAGAGAAGGGAGGTGGAGATGTGACTGAGATGGGGACAGTGAGAGAAGGGGAGGGGGAGGTTACAGAGGTACCATTCATTGTTCAAACTATAACCAGTAAGAACCACACGTTCTGAGGTGGGTTTTCATGATCTTTTCTGCCGGTCTGAATGGGTACCGTGTAACTGGTGCTCACTGAGAGGAACTACAGCAGTGGGCGCTTGTCATGACCCACGCCAGATCCAGCCAATCAGGTGAGCATAAGAAGTATCAATATGTTGAACATCCTATTGGCAGAAATCCAAAAGTGAAAGAGCTGTTTTTGGATCAGTCTCTGCCTTCACATGGACATTAGCCCAAAAGTTCACAATTGCGCAAAATGGATATCAGCATTATCAAGCCATCACTACTAGATTCTATGCAAGTAGCTTGCATAGACCGTAGCTAAAAGCGACCCAGTTCCGATTTTTCCCAGATACTCTGAACAGTAAAAAAAAATCACATGAAAACATATTTTCAACTCCGATTTGGACCACACATGTATGTGCTACTAAATCCGATCTGCATGCGACCTGTGTGTGAACGCTCCAAAAAAACGTTTTTCGCGTAATTCTTCATGCGACAGATGCTCGTAAGGTCATAAGTCCACGTTTGCAAGACAATGCGTCATAGGCTACATCATTGCGAACGGTGAGAACGAAAGTTGCCCATGAAGGGCCGGCGAGGTGGAGGGTCAGTAGAGGTTACCTATTGCAGCAAAGGCTATTATTTTAGCCATTTTCTCCTTCTCGCACTTAGTATTAGCTGACGTATTCGCAGCCGGTCAACACCACACACCACATTAAAGATGAGTGCTAGAACACAGGCTCCCATCATGACCATTTAGATTTGACTGCCTACAAAGTAGTGACGTCTTTTGTTGTTAATTTGCGCATGCAGCCCATTTCAGGATAGAGATCTGTACACGTACACATAGGATTTCGGCCATTTTCAAAAATAAATAAGTTATGAACAGCCATACAAAAATGGGATCTGAGTAAAAACGAGAATTGAACAGCAAGGCCTGCATTATGGCCTGTACATACGCAATTCCAAGCAGCGTATGAGCAACTCTTGTTAAATACAGAAATGTTTTCCTAAATGATATAAAACATTACAGAAACATTTTATAAATCTAAATATTATGGAGGGGAAAACATAGGAAACCTTCCTATAAACATGTGCACAAAACCACTACCACACTTCAGGAAGGGCCCTGCAACTTAAAAAAACCATCCTTAAAACGTTCCCGGAGCTTAAAATTGTTTGGGGTAACCATTCTTTTAAAAATTCTTATAACCCAGTTAGTTGGCCGGATAGTTGATCTAGAATTAAAATCTTGATGCGAAACACTACGTACAAGTCTAGCCTTATTCAAACAGAAAGAGAAAGAGAAAGTTACATTGACATCATCTACTATATGAACGGAAATATAATCCAAACGAAATAAACGATCGTAAAACCATTCATATTTCAAAACAGTCGACACAAAACACGTATCCTCCTCGCTTTGCTTTTGGGAGTAGATACATTTAAGGAATCTTTCTTCAAGAACATGGATCACGAATCTTGAAAAAGATAACCGAAGAACTAAAAAAAAAGTATGAATATACACTCCCTGCGTGTGATCCTTCATAACAAATTAACAATTAAATGTGTTAGTCCCGCGAGACCTACCCATGGTTCTTCCAGGACGCATATTTTCTTTCTCCCGTACTTCTGCATCAAGTAGGATGAATCCGTCTACCTGTAATCCGCTGGTTTTTGTGCTGTACCAGCAGGTTACATAAATTTTCTGGCGACACGTTTGGAGTCCGCACGCATGAAACTTTTCTTAATTATTGTTCATCGCTGCTCAGCAATTTTCCATCCGACCATGAATTACTGACCACTGCAGATCTAAGGCTCTATAAAGTTGGAATAAAAGAAATCATGTGATGCGATGACGCGCGAGGAAAAAAATCAATGGTTACTGAAGGCATACCGATACACACTTTCGCGGACGTTAACGCGGTTGGTTTCAGAAGGTAAGACTACTGAGCTGTCAAATGTATGTTTCAGGAAAGAAACACGTGGATAACAATTCAACAGACCAATGATAAATCATTGTTGTAATTTCATATACATCGTATGAGGAGTCATCTTTTAATCTTTTCCCTGTCAGGACAGGCGTTTAGGTTTGGATTAGGCTAAAGGAAGCCTTCATATTGTCTGTTTCCACCTGTTATTCATAATGGTGGATCTGTTATGTTAGGGGCAGCCATCTTGTGAGAGTCATTGGGTCTGATTATTACTCTGCAAAGTAGAGTTATGGCCAAGGAATAGGAAGCCATTTTAAGCAACCAGATACATATATTATTTCCTCAAGCTGTTACCATATTTAAGAAGATAATGCCCCCATACACACTGCCAAATGGATTCAAGAGTGGTTTTATGAAAACCAAGATGAGGTCCAACACTTTCCACGGCCTCCCCAATCATCAGATTTAAAATTTCTGAGAACCTTTGTCAGATGTTCTGGATTGTAGAGTGTAGAGTAGATTTTCTTAATCTCTTAAAGAACTGTAAGCTTTTTCTTCAGATCAAAACTTGTATAACTGCATTCCAAGAAGGACTGAAGTTGTACTGAAGGCAAAGGGCAACCCACTTAATCAATTCCCATATATTGTTCTCGTGTTTCCATTATGCATGCTTGTTATGACAAATGAGGGTGTCCTCAAATAATCAGGGTGGCCTTATATCCAGGCCAATGCCAAACCATAAACTGTGCACTTCTGAACACTTGCTTGAATATTTAACAAAGTCAATGTGGCAGGACAAGGGGAATAATCATAAATAGGTGCTACACAATTTCTGCTTGTTGGCACCACCTTCTGGCTAACAGGAGCCACAGCAAATTGCCGATGCAGCTCAAGGAAGCACAGTTGAGACCAATTGACCGATGGGCACAGCTCACCACCCCTGTGTTCGAAGTGCAAAGTACCACTGTGGGAAATGTGTTGGCAACTAAGATCAGCTAGTTAACTGAACCCAAGCATTTACTTTTCATAAGTCTTTCATTAGCAAAAGATTTGATATATACAGAAGGGTTAACATTTTGTAAAAAAAAAAAAACACTTTAATACACAAATACAAGGAAACACGTTAAAACAGCTGAAGCAAAAGTGCAAATTAATCTAAAGACTAAAACAGTCCGTGACTAGGTACCGTAAGAAAGATTAAAATATAAAGAATACAAACACAATAAGGTCACAAATCCTAAAGCCTGTGGTTATTTTTCTCATTTAGCTCGTTGCAGAGTGAGCAAAATTCAGGTTTGTAGAGGCACACAAAACAAGATCATCTGAACTGAGCTGCCAATCGACAGCCATTCCCGGTATTGAAAATGGTATTATCATCACTCACCAAAGCTTCTTACAGTATGCCATTAGGTTTTCCTGATGGAAACCGTAAGATAAAATGTGTAATGCACTGTGTGAAGCACTCTGTAATAAGTGATACTGTATATAACTGTTAAATTGATTGAAAATGTTCTCCTAAAAAAGAAAAAAAAAAAACTTTGTACCCCTTTTAAGAAAAACATTTGGCTAAATTCTCAGACATCATGCCTTGAAATATGTAACAGTTTCAGTCTAGGTTTTGCCACTGGAAACAGTATAATTGTTGGTTTTCCTGCTCATTACAAAATAATAAAAAAAAATACCAAGGACCTGTGAGGCCCTCAGACTGAAGCTGTCCAGTAATTTCCCTCAGTGCACATAATTTAATTTCTCTTCTTCCCGTGAAACGTCTCCCTTTTCACTCTGCCTTGTAAAAGTGTGTGCGTGTATGGCAGGCAGGAGTCTGTTTGCAAGGGGACATAGCAACCACCAGAAGCGGAGCTCTACGGTTCCTCTGAAAGCCAGTCTCACAAGCAACAAGTTCCGAAGCCACGCTGGCTGAGGGAAGGAGGAGCACCCGTCTTCAGAGGAGCACGGCCCCTGCTGCTGCAGTTTTCCCTCGCAGGTGTGAGCGACGGCCGGGTTGTCTGGCAGTTGAGGAAGGTGCAGCTGTGCGGGTCACCATGCGTTTTGGTAATCAAGGCAGGCGCGGCGTGCAGGTACTCGCAGTCAGCTGGGGAATGGCAGGCTTCTGCGGTTCACGATGTCAGAGCGGTTTCTGAAATGGGGGTTAAAATGGAGGATACAAAGAAAGAATAATGTAAACAGGTGCAATGTCACATGACATCTTTTTCTTGTTTCAAAGGCATACAGATTTGTACTTTCAATAACAATCCAACTTATATTTACTGATATCATTTAGAATAAATGTATACACAAATGTAGACTGAAATTAATTTCATGGTCATCAGAAACAGTACTTATTTGAAATAAAATCCCAAGGGAAAGTGTTTGGTTGGGAAAATCAACACATTAAGCACAGTGCCAGTAAATCATTCATGTATGGCTCTTACACTGACTATGGCCTGATTCGTGTATGCTATATTTTATCACATAATTTTTTCATCTGCTGATCTTTGTTGACAGCTGAGACATTTCTGGAAGAATGGGGACAAACATACAGTAACCGTTATACCAGAAGAACCAGAAGTATTTTATATGGGATGTTGACAAACCTTGTCTCGATGACTCCTCTGATGGACTCTTAACTCCTCTGGATCTGTGAACATTTTTCGGCAAAATGGACAAACTGACTCTGTGATGGTTCTCCAGAGGCTCTGATTAGAATCTGCAGAGTCTTTAAGATCAGATCGCTCCTTGGAATGCATTTGGTCTGATTCCATCTCCAAATACAAGCTGTTACCATGAGGCTTTCTCTTGCTTGCCTTTAGCTGAGCTGCTGCCCTGTCGGAGGCCAGGAAGTTCGGTCCACGCATAGGACCAAAAGATCTTTGCGGATCCTGGTCATTATCCTTACTGACAGTTTTCAAATGAGCCTGCCCTATTTCAGAGCCAGTTGGTGGTATGGCCTTGGGCTGGCCGCTAAGACACGGTGAATGTTGGGGCTTTTGGGAAGTCGTGCCTGAGACAGTTTTGCTCTGAATGGGTCCAGGACTGGGCCCAGGGAGGGCACTGTCTCTCTCCGGTTTGCGTGTCTGTGCCAGACTCCCCTGCTGGCACGGCTGCTCCTCCTTCACTGTAGTGGGTGGGGCCCGGGATCCTGCTCCCAGTCTAACACTGCTGCTGTTCTCTGACCTGGTCAGCCCAGAGCTCCAGCTCTCCAGAGGTGGCACAGACAGCTGCTGGATGCAGTGGTGCAGAGAAGGGTAGTCCACGTATTTGAACTTTGGAACTCTCTCTGTGGAATCCCTGGAAGCTAGGCCGGAGGGCCTTCCGGCGGAGCACCCTGCTAGCCAGCTTTCTAAGGGGGGAATGGCCAGCTGCTGGATGCACTGGTGCAAGGAGGGAAAGTCCACATACTGGAATTTGGGAACCTTGCGAGGCACATCAGAGAGGTCGTCTTTTTTTACCACAATGGGTACCGGTTCCACACACTCATCTTCCTCCTTGACACACTGGGTTTCTGTGTCCAGCTTGTCTTTGATTAGCGAGGGTTCGAGCTTTGGTTCATTGACTGTTGCCACTGGGAGATGCCGCCAGCCATCCATAGCCAGACCTCGGCACTGAGGCTCTTTTCTGCAAATGCACAAAACAGCACTTTGTTGATACTTGGACCTGCCTTATTACTTCACTGGCAGGTCTGCTAAAGCCCACAACTTTTGTGAGCCCATAGGAATGAAAACAAATTAACATTTAGTTGTACAACTGACAGGCAATCATAATGTCATTATGAATTGAAATAATCAAGCAATTATTTCAAATAAAGTATATTTGGTATTTTTTACATTTATTTTAATTTTATCCCTGTTATGCTTCAATTGAGTCATACCCGGTGTTGAGGAAACAACATTCACACTCACAGTATTCTCCCACACCCAGAGACAAGATAATACTAATATCTTGTTTTTTTTTTACTTTACAATTCTCAGATGTTATTCAGCTGTGTATTCTCTTCTGAAGACAGAAAGCAGGAAAGCACATTGTGGGCAAAGAACAAAATGGCTACTGTACAACAATTCACTCTTGCCAGTATCTCCTTAATAGTTTTCAGTAGTGAAAAGGCTGAGATGACCATAAGAAGAATTCCCTATGGTGGCGTCCTGCACTTGATTGCAGAATCAGTTGGTGTTGTAAAGCTGGGTGGTTATGCCTCAAGATCAATAACAGTACAGTGATAATACAGGGAAAGTGAGACCGATTTGAGATGCTGCCTTCTCCCACAGCCCAGTGTCAGAGATATAAATAGCACTGCAGGTACCAAGTATGGGCAAAAGTAGGTCAGAGCAAGACTTCGCCGGGGGCCCACACAACCAAATATCTGCCAAACAGCACAGTCAACTGGCCTTGTGACACCAAAGCTTGAAGAAAGCCTGACAAATGCACAAACCAAACGGTCACACTAACAGATTCTGAAAAACACAGGATACACACACACACACACACACACAATAAAAATGTGCAAAGTTCTTCTGCAGCTTTCTCAAAGTGAAGGAATATGCATTATTAATATAAAATGTCTAAATAAACATGAATAACACAAACAAGCGTGAATGTCTAAATCAAAGACAAAATCAGGTGAAATTAGGCAAGGAGAGACAGAAAACCATCTTTCCTGTTAACTTGTGGTAAAGTGCGGTATTTATCCATAATAAAACTGGCACGCCTCGGATTTGAGATTGCAGTTTACTATTACCCTTATTAATAATCAATGCGCCATCACTCACTTGTTATTATTTGCTTATTAAACACAAAATTACTATTTGTCTAATTTAAAAAAAGTTATTCATGGCATCTGAAGCAATACTGCCAACAACATTAAGAGAAAACAAGAAGAAAAGTCTACACTTTCTCCAAAAACTCCTGCCTACATCCCTGACACAGTAAGCGGAGCCTGCCCTGGAAACGTGCCGAGGTGGTGTTCCACATCCGCTCGCTGTGCTGTTGCACGGAGGAATTAGGTCACGCACGGTGGCCTACATTTCGAGGGTTTGTTGTCTTGGTTTTTCCTTCACCACATACATCTGGGCTAGCCCCGCCCCGCCCCATCATCATCTTTCGCGCAACTGCAACTGCTCCACGGTTTCCACAGTTGCAGATGACTGCGTATGAACGGCGCAAGTTACCTGGAGAAGACGGTGCAGCTGCATGTAACATCATTTTAACTGCCACGTGCGTGATTATTTATCTTCTGAGACACACCTACTCACAGCGGTAAAATGACAAGCAGCGTCATGGTGACCGCATGATGCGAAGGATTTACGTGACTACTTACACGACAAGCAATGGTTTGTCATTAGATGCTGCTGACATTTCGTGCTCCCATACCTACTTCACGGTAACCACAGTAACAGCAAGCTAACAGGCTGACTGATACCGATTCACGAATTAATATCGTCGCAGTTAAGATACAGATGTATGGCTGCGCAAACGTCATAACAAGAGCATTATTGTTTTTGTCATAATGATCATTTTATAGTTCTACAGGTTTACCTTTTGTGTTATCGTGGTTCCTGGAACACTGTGGAATGCGCAATAACTCCTCTCCCCGTTGATGTCGTATTCTGCATGCTTTGCAATTAAGATGGAGCTAGCTGACTAGCTGGCTGTAAATAAAAGATGCCTACGCGTTCGGCTGACTCGGGAAAATAGCAAAAAATGTGTGCTCATTTAGTTGGTGAGGAAACGCGGAAATTCAGTATGAATCAGTGACGTTCCAGAGAATTCAAACCTGCATTTATTCTTAAACAGTGCCAATAGTACTTCCCTGTCAGCTGTTACTCTGAATACTGAGTGTTTTCTGTCTTGAAGCCACAGATTTAACTCAAGCGAACAGAGCAACAGCTAATCCAGGTCTTCGGATGTTTCGATACACGCCTACGCACCCTCCCCGTGTCGCACTCTTCTCCAATCCAAAGAGTGGAGAGGATGAATGGGCGGAGCACCCCTGTCCTACTTCTCGGCCAATTATAATTTAGTCAGTTTAATGATTGACAAGAGTAAACCTCCTGGAGAAAAAGATGCCAAAGTGATGCCCTCATCCACCCGCATACTGTTGGCTACCTTATTCTTTCACTTTACCGGTCGCTGTGTTAACAGTAGAAACTGTGACTGCGAATAACGTCACTATCAGAATTGTGAAAAAAATTGGTCACTCTCACTATAACTTCACATACCTGTTTAATGTCAGCCCTAATGCTGAAGAGAAAAACTCTTTTAAATGCCCATTATAGGGAAACAAAATTAGGAATTCAAAGAGGACTCAGAATTGAATATTCAAATATTCATTTATTACTACTTAAGTATTTACAAAAAGATTTTTTGCTTTTTATTGTGTTTGACATATAGTATTATGGGGACAGAACCAACAGCCTGTGGTTATACACTATATGGCCAAAAGTGACTTTAAATGTGGCACTGTCATAAGATGCCATCTTTGCCACAAGTCAGTTCGTGGGATTTCTGCCCTGCGTGATCTGCCGCGGTCAACTGTAAGTGCTATTATTGTCAAGTTGAAGCATTTAGGAGCAGCAACAGCTCAGCTACGAAGTGATAGACCACACAAACTTACAGAGCGGGGCTGCATGTAACATGTAAAAACTGCCTATCCTCTGTTTAATCACTTACTACAGAGTTTCAAATGGTCTCAGGCTGCAACATCAGCACAAGAACTGTGCGTCAGGAGCTTCATGAAATGGGTTTCCATGGCCAGGCAGCAGCGCACAAGCCCAACATCACTATGCACAATGCCAAGCGACGGCTGGAGTGGTGCAAAGCACGCCACCACTGGACTCTGGAGCAGTGGAAACGCGTTCTCTGGAGTGATGAACCACACTTCATTATCTGACAGTCTGATGGATGAATTTGGGTTTGGACCAGGGCCAGGAGAGTGCTAACTACCGGAATGCACAGTGCCAACTGTAAAGTTTGGTGGAGGAGGGATAATGGTCTGGGGCTGTTTTTCAGGGTTTGGGCTAGGCCCCTTAGTTCCAGTGAAGGGTAACATTACTGCTACAGCATACAAAGACAGTTTAGACAATTGTATGCTTCCAACTTTGTGGCAACAGTTTGGGGAAGGCCCTTTCCTGTCCCAGCATGACTGTGCCATTGTGCACAAAGCAACGTCCATAAAGTCATGGTTTGATGAGTTTGGTGTGGAGGAACTCCAGTGGCCTGCGCAGAGCCCTGACCTTAACCCCATTGAACACCTTTGGGATGAATTAGAACGCTGATTGCGAGCCAGTCCAACATCAGTGCCTGACCTCACAAATGCTCTTTTGGCTGAATGGGCACAAATTCCCACAGACACATTCCAACATCTTGTGGAAAGCCTTCCCAGAAGAGTGGAGGCCGTTATAGCTGCAAATGGGGGAGGGGGCAACTCCATATTAATGCCCATGGTTTTGTAACGGGATGTCCAATAAGCTCATATAGGTGTGATGGTCAGGTGTCCACATACTTTTGGCCATATAGTGTAACTGGCATTGTTTATTCACACACAGCTGTAGTGCGGTGCTCGCACACTGACTAAATATGGTCTTAATTCTGTCAGGATCATTCAGGCGTACAGCTCAAAAAGCAGGAGGAAACAACACGACACTCCTCACAAATGCAGTTATCCTGCTACAAATGTAGGTTCTATCTCTCTATGCCTTCTTTCTTTCCCATTCTGTGAGGTGCTGTTTATCTCCCTGGATCTTCATTTCAGTGTCACGGTTCTGTTTCCCTCTCCCTGATTTTGTGTGTCTCCTTCTCTGCCTCCATGTTCCTCTGTCTCTGGCTCCGTGGTACTGTATGTCCCCCGGGCTCTGTCTCTGTCTTTCTGATTCTATCTGTGCCTCTGCTTCTGTATCCCAGTTTCGTCCAGTTCTATTATGTCTCATGCTACAAAATATGTGTTTTTAATGGTAAACCCTTTTAACATAAATCTGATCATTACTTTTATTAGACTTGCAAACACAAAACCATAACCATATTTATTGCACAAGTTTTTCTTTATATTTTAAATGTGTGTCTTCTTTTTAAATTTGTATTTTATTGTATTAATTGTGTTTTATTGTATCTTATACGTAATGTCATGTGCCGTATTGTGTTTATATAAATGTTCCACGGTGCACTGATGTTGCAGACCACCCACAATTTTGTTGTACTCCACCGGGCAATGACAATAAAGTCTATTCTGATTCTGATTCTGAATTGATGTATATCCATAAAATGCCAGTTTGTTTGAATAACCATATTGGTTTAATATTCCATATTGAATTACTCTTTCAAATGCATTACAAAATGTGCGACTATAAATGAAGAGCCTAAATATGTATTTCCTCTGTAACATTAAAGTTAGTCATGTGTAAATCATGTGTCTTAGATGTGTCAGTACTTGTGACCTTCTCACTTATGAGGCATTGTGGACAATGTATCAGTTGTAAGTTTGCGTCATGATACTATCTATATTTTGAGTGGCAGAGCTATTTTTGCAAATGTGTACAGTACTGACACATGGGTACAGTTTGTACTTGTGAGTGGCTGGGCATGTTTTCGGTTTTGTTAGATAACTGAAGAGGGCAATGAGGGTTTGTTTCACATAACCCCCATATAAAGTCAGTGGTTTTTATTTATGAAACAATATACATTTTGCTGTCCCCCCCCCCTTTGTGCAACTCTGTTTTGGAATCTTTCATTAGGTTTGGCTCACCATAACAACTTCTGTACTGGTGTGAGAATGCTGAAGTGAGACACAGGCAATTCACCTTCAGATTTGTATGCAGCCAACAGCGATTTTCACATGGTGCATTATATAGCGGAATGGGCAGTGATTGGAGGATAGGCACTACTCCATTGACATAACCCGATCAACTCATAGGTACCTAACCAATCACAGCACGTGAGAGATTTTTCAGTTGAGGAAGCCTTGGCTGACATGACCACCCTTATCCAAAAACATGTTGCAGTGGCCTTGCGGTGGCTTTACACTGGGCTGCAAATGGAATGCTGTCCCATTTGTTTGGTCTGAGTAAAGCTTCAGTGCACACACTTGTGAACGAGCTATCGGAAGCCTTGTGTTCTGTGCTCAGCTGGCATGCAAAACCTCCGAGAGAGAGGTGACTGAAAGAAACCGTGGCTGGAGACCAAGATTCCAGAGACAAGTTTTCTCCATCACAGCTAATGAAATTCGTAAACACAGGAGCTAGAAATGAGATTGTCTGTCTCGTTTACGGCAGAGGGGATAGCCTTGCACGGTGATGTCAGTCATTCTAAACAGCTTAGGCAGCTTGACATACTTACACTTTTGCCTCTGCACGGCCATAGTCCGTCCTTGTCCCCCTGCGGCAGTAGTTTCACAATGCAGTGTTCGCAGCTGCCCGACAGCATTGAATTTCACCAAACGTGACCACTGATACAATCCGAGAAGCATTTTAGTACCAGGTGTAAAAAAGGTCTCTAAAGTAGCAACCAGTGTTATACAGTAGTCTATCTATAGGGGGCACTAAATGAACTTTCAAGTTTGTTTTTTCAAGGGAAGTATCTTTCTTTGATATGTTCCTGCAATTTTGATATTTTTCAGAAACTTAAACTGATTATTATTTCAACACTCTGTAGAAATGCTTTCATTTCCAAAAAATAATGAGGAAGAAATGCCAACCTCCCCTGTACCGTACCGTAATTGGGTTTATATTAAATGAAGTGTTCCCACCACTCAGCAGGGCAGTGGGATGGGCTCATGAAGATTCAAACATTCTCAAAATGTCAGACAGCCTGAATGATTATCACCAGAAGATTGTTGGACATATGCTTTTATTCATATCCATGATGTCAGCTATAGACATGATTTCACTTGCCCACTGGGAATCCACTGAAATTTGAGCAATAAATCACTTGTAACAATTAGATTGACATGCGTTTAGCATTTATGTGAATTGACTTGCCTGTCAATCACCAGCTAGTTTTATCATGTTCTTTTAATATAAATGTCCTGCATTATCAATCCATGTTTCATGATTATAAAAAATCATGAGGACCATTTGTGTATGCCAATTTTCCTTATTTAAAATTGAACATTGAAAAATAAAAAATCGTTCAGTTTAGTTAAAAACAGTCTATAGAATGTCCTTAACATGCTGTCCATCAAGGGAGCAACTTTTAAATTCTGCTAAGACCTACCTGGAAAAAACATCAACAGACTGATGCCAGGGTCTTTGTCAGGATGATTTAAAAAATGTGTTTAGGTGATTACTAAGTAGACTATCTTCACAACCTACCAGCAGCAGCTACAGATTTTACTCTCAGTTATTGAAATAAACTTCATTGCCAGTGTGGGGGTTGGCCAGTTAGCTAGCTAACTGTATATCTATTTTCTTGGTTTGGTCTTTGGTGCTTTTACAATATGAGACTACAGTTTGACTAATAGTAATCTTTTCTTGATCTGGTCATGAACTCTGTCTCCACATGTGCTGCTCTGTCACACATTAAGTGATGAGTGTTGGTGTTGGAGAGCGCTTTTACCTACCTGAAAACATTGGAGATGGTCAAACAATGTCAGAGTTGGTTGCCCCCTAGGTGGTTTTCCTAGGGCTGGTGCACACACACCCTGTACGGTGTTAGCTCGCAGTGCATAAGGTGAGTCCAGTGGAAGCAAGGTCAGAATTCTAATTATGTCCAAACAATGTGATAGGTTAGTCTTCATGAAGCAGTCTGTCTGGAACTATTGCTGTTGAGGATGATCTTATCTAAAGATGCTCTCTGACAAGATGAGCTATGGAGTAAAAGAAAAGGTCATTTCAGATTTGGTGGAGCCTCATATGTACTGGGCATCATATAAACCTGCTCAAGCTGGAAGCGTTCTGTCAAAATGCTCCGGTGTTTTCTACCCTGGTATTTGGAGAATAATGTGGTGGTCTGGGCTGGGAACTACATTGTGGTGTTACAAATCAAAAATCAAGGATGTGTGAGATCTCCCTCCTTACAATCTTCCCAGATCATTCAATGTGGCTGCAAAGCTCCATGGAAGGGCAGTACCCAGGGGAATGCCATCTCCACACAAAAATGGTGAAAGGTATTTGGTCTTGTTTTGGCAGCACAGATGTGGACTGTTTGTCTTCCCTAATAATCTCTCATTATTCACTGTGGTCATCCATGTAGAACCAGGATGCTCGGCATGGATATTTTATTTTAAACAGATATTTACAACAGACAAGGAAAGGAGACAAAGACAGTGCACTTACAACAGACGAGGTGGCCGAGTGGTTAAGGCGATGGACTGCTAATCCATTGTGCTCTGCACGCGTGGGTTCGAATCCCATCCTCGTCGAGTGGTGTGTTTTCCCATATACAGCTCAATGCCTTATTGTAAAATCTTATTGGGTCAGCGGTGTAGCATAGCGGTTAAGGAGCAGGACTCCTAACTGAAAGTTTGCCAGTTTGATTCCCTGCTGGGGCACTGCTGCTGTACCCTTGGGCAAGGTGCTTAACCCACAATTGCCTCAGTAAAAATCCAGTTGTATAAATAGATAACATTGTTAAAAAACTGTAACCAATGTAATTTGTTCTGGATTAGACCATCTGCTAAATTTAAACATTTTTAGATTTTATTTGCCTCCAGTGTGCCATGCCACCATTTCCGCTCATTCCTGTTGTCCTAACAAAAATCAGAGGAATGAAGTGAAAAGTCTGGTGTAGGGGTAAGGAGCAGGGTGTGTAACCCAAAGGTTGTTGGCTAAATTCCCTGCTGAGGCACCCCTGTCGTATCCCTGTGCAGTGTACTCAACCCAGAATTGCCTCCATTACTGTATAAACTGATAACCTGCAAAAATTGTAATCTAGGTACAGTAAGTTGCTCTGGGTAAGAGTGTCTGCCAAGCAACTTAATGTAAATGTAGAGGGACATGTTGACCTCATTTACTGATCCAAAGTTATATGCATAAGCATTCATTTTGATGAACAGAGGACAATGTATCAGGAGCTGAGCGTCATGGTGTAATCAGCGTGTGCCATGTCACAGTTTACACTTATGGAATGATAAAAAAGTGCAAGGTAACGCTGATCATACATGAATGCAGGAAGATTACATTTCACATGTATTAACTACATACCAATGGCTTTAAAATGTGAATGCTTCAAGGTTTATGTAGTATGCTCACGTGCAGTTTTGCTATAGTTGAAACTGAATTACTTGAGATAAAATTGAAAAGACTTTGTTTTGAAATGGTGCCCCTTCACATTTTCACAAAAGTGTGGTTTTTATGTCCACATTATCCACCTGGGAATGCACAGTCTAAACTTCAGATATGTTCATATGACTGACTGCAGAATATTTGGTCACAGGAAATAAATCTGAGCGCAAAGTGCACGAGACATTTGCTGATTTGAAGTGGAATGACCCCATTAGACCTCAATGTGACGATGTAATTTGTATGACATTTGGAACTCAAGGCAGCAGTCAACATTTCACAGCCAAGGACTCTGATTGCACTGGAGAAGTCCTGCTGGCAGACGTGTTCAAAAATTCCCCCACCATCAAAGTCAGAGGACTGGAGACGCCCTAATACTGAAAAGATATTAATGAAATACTAAAGCATTTGATACTGGCGATCATCGTAACACTATCACGATGATTTGGAAAATATATGCAGTTGTTCATTAAAATGGCTTAATTGCTCAATAGTTTCTCTAATTTGTTCAAAATGCTAGCTGTACACTCACATTTCATCTGTTAAAACAATTAGCATTTTTTTTTACTAACTAGCCTACATTTGGGTCATTGTAACTTTATGTTGTGTGGACCCATCAAGTACTTAAGCTCAGACGTTTCTGAAATTTAGAAAAATATATTCCTAGCCAACTAGCTTGCTCGCTGAGCGACAAAGCCGGGTGCTGTCAAGTAGATCGAGTGACACCAATCGTTGCCGAAGTTCAGTTACAGTTACGCTGTACTCCTCCCCTCACACTCCTCCTGCCTGAACGGCGGCCATGTTCCCTGGCAGTTGTTCCGGTACCTTGCTAGCAAACTAGCACGATTAAGCACAAGGCAGTGTCTTCTTTCGGGCACTGCACCAACTCTTCTCCGCCTCCAGAGATTGGTCGATCCTCAGCGCACTCCGCCAGCGGGAAGACGGAGAGCGGAACCCGCAACTTCCCACCATCTCAGATGCTTTCTGAAACACGGGCTTAAGCCACCACCAACCACAGCCTCTTCCTCCTCATCAGTGCTGCAACATATCGGCGACCTTTTTTTCCGATTATGCTAGCTAGCTAACTAGCTAGTCGGGAAAACGAAGAGATTTTTTTCTTGTGTATTTTTTTCCTTTGGGGTGCTCATTCGTCTTGGACTATTTTCACAACTTCCCGGCTATAGATACGGACCTTACCCGACGGTTACTGGTTATTGAAATAAACTTCATTGCCCAGAGTGGGGGTTGTGACTGGTTGGTTAGCGAACTATATCGCCAGCTAGCTAGCTGCCTAGCCTTGTTTTGTTCTTCCTCCGCTGTTGGTTGGTCAAGTTCCACTTGGGCTGGCCTAAAGTGTGAATCCCCAGGCTCGATTTGAAGACTTTAACCGGAGGATCAGCCCTGCCTTCGTTTATGCACGTTTTATGACAGTGCCCAGCTAACGTTGGCTGGCTATATTCTTCCTCCGGACACGGAACTGTCTCAGCTTTCCTTCGTCAAGAGAGGGACAGCCAAGTTATCTGGCTTTTGTAGCTGACGTTGTTTTTTAAAGAGTCTCCTGAATGTGTTTATTTTTATGATAAAGCTAGCCACCTGTTTGCTAGCTTGCTATTTAAGTATTTTGTCAAGATATGATTATTTTCACTGACGGCTGAAAAACTTCGGCTAGCTAGTTAGCTGCTAGCTAGCTAGCTACATCCCTCGCCAACGGACACGGACGGCTGCTAGCTGCTAATGAGGAATTCAACTTGTTGATCACATTATAGCTAAGCTAACAAGCTACTTTTTTCCGGACTGACATTGAAGACAAATGTGCGTCAGATTCTGAAAGGTTTCGTGACCCCCCTATCCCCCTCCCTTTTGAGAATTTCTTAAAATGTCAGCGCGGACGCCATTGTTAACAGTCATTGAGCATTCATCAGACCAGGTAAGACCAGCAATCCAGTAACGAAAATACGAACCGAAACTGTCATAGCTCGCTAGCTAGCTAGTTTTTGCCATGCCGTGAACTGTAGTCGCTGACTTACCTCGCTGGATGCATACAAACAAGTGACGTTAGCTAGCTCGGTGTCTAGCTGGTTAACGTTACTTGAAACGTTTTAGTAAGGTAAGGTTTCAAGTCCTTGAAAATTAAAAGCTAGTTACGCATGGCCAGTCTGGCTAGCTAGCTAGCTTGTAATTTTTAACTTGGTTCAGTAGCTACGTAGTCTTTATTGTCCAGCATGTTAGCTAGCTAGCTACCAACTAATCATGTAGCAGTTATCTAGCTAGCCAAACGTGGTGTTGTTTTCGACTTGAATGTTTAGCTAGCTTCAAGTCTAACCTACTAGATGGCCATGTCTCGCTGAATAATATAGGCAACGTCTTCGGTACCTAACGTTAGCTGTGGTGTTTCAGCATTTTTATGGATACAAAATAACGTGAAAACTAAATGTATCGCTAAAGCTAACATCGGCTAGCTAGCATGCCGAAAGGGACGTCAGCATATTTTAGCTGTGTTTGTCTGTACGTCGTTAGCTAACGTTAGCTAGGTAGCTATATTCTGTTTTCACCTCTTGCGTTCATTTTCTCTTGCTAGCTACCAAGCTAGCGAGCTTGCTGGCTATCATAAGACCTCCCTGTCTGTGGCTAACCTAACCAGCCATATCCAGGACACGTGACTTTAACGCTTGTGTACATCATAATTAGCATAATTTCTTTGTTTGCCAGATGAGACTTTGATTCATCTCACAATCAGTTTCATCAATAAAAGTCCAGCCGGATGTGTGCTAGTTATAGCTGGCTGTTACTGTCCAGGTTCATCCTTGTTCTGATCAGAGGGTGAAGGAATATTGTCCTAATCTTGAATTTACCCTTGCGGCATTACACGAGTAGTCACCATATACTAATAACGCAGTGAATCAAACCAAGAACAGTTGATGTTGAATCTAGCCTAGCAGTAGCCAGAATAACGCAGTCTGATGACGTGAGGCAAAGAAGCCATATCCCGGGGTAGTTCTGGTACTGTAGTTAAACCTGTAGTGGTAACCAAGTTATCTGTAGTAATATTAGTCACACCAGAGTGTAGATAGCCCAGTCCGTGAGTATTGTTATGGAAACGCTGAACACACGCAGTTGATAGCGTTAAGTGCCTGTGCCTGTTTGGTCCTCTGGATCGGATTGGAAAAGTAGGTCTCCTTCCTTTGAGTTGTTCTGACTGGGAATTTTTGGATGTTTGAGTAGTCCAGTGTTCATTTTGTGAAGCCCCCTCACAACCCCGTGCCTTCCATGTGAAGGTATTAACAGGCCACTTTGCCACCTCAGTATAGGCCTGAGACTTGTCCCCTTCACATTCTGAAAACGTTTGTCAAACCTTTCCGCAACTTTTCCCCATAAACTGTCTGCTCCCTACAAACATGTGCAAGCATAGTTAAGTGACCCGAAAAGGTAATTTACGGTCAGTAGCTGGCAATAGGGTCGTACAGGCATATTTGTGCTTTTTGCCGTTGCTTAAAGGTATCATACTTTCATTGACTGCTGTCTAGCTGAACATACCTCAGGGCAGTGAAGTGCATCTTGGTCCTACCCACCTGTTTCATATGGGTGTAAAATAGTCCTGTAGAGCCACAGCATTGAGAACCTGCACACCTGCACACTGTGGAACACAAGTGAAAATCAACTTTAAGTGTTGTTTTCAAAGTAAAAAAAAAACAAAAAAAAACGTTGTTTTATAGTAAAGTGAAAACAGGGTAAAGTATGGTAAAGTGTCACCATTCATCTAAAAAAAAATTGGAAGATGGCAAGCCATTGAGTGTGTTAACATCTCTCAGTTGATGTCATGTGCCTAAAAATGCGTATATGAACTACCAAACAACGCAGTTGAGTGGGTTTTTTTGCCACTGGTTCAATGGAAATGAAAGCGAGCATCCATATTTCTCTTGGTTTCCTGCAAGCTGTTCTATAAAAGGCATTTGTGTGTTCTGTGTATCTCAGTTGATTACTCTGTGTTGACGAAAGTGTAATTAGCTACCAGTAATCACATTATTCCTTATTCCTAAGCTGTGGCTATCGGTGTCATTTTATTGACCTGTGTATGGTGGCAGTTAAATAAATGTGTGTAAATGTAATGTCCCCCTTTTGAAAAGTAGCTAGCCAGGAAGAGAATATAACAGTCATGAATATTGGTATGGCTAGTGGTGGTATTTGGCACAAGGTGAATCTGAATACCTTTAACCTCTTGAACTAGGGTGGTTTTGTTTTAAATGCTTGGCACAGCTAAATGAGTGGGAGATACAAGAAAGCTTTCACATATTGAACATTCTGGTAAAGAAAGGTTTCCAGAGGATGAGAGATGTTAAGGGGTGTATAACAATTCTAAGTCCATTTTCTCCGTGCACCATCTACTTTATGAACTTGGCAACAGTTCAAGGTTTCTTTTACCAAAACCTGATCCTTACACCCGTCATTATTTGAATACATCCATACTGCAACGCAAATGGGCAAAACCCGCCTGGACTTTTCTCTGTCCTGCAGGGGGGATGAGTCTGTGAGAATGCTGTGTGTTCTGTTTGGTTCTGAGGTGTGTAAGCACAGTGGTGTTCAGGGCCCAGACAAATGCTGTATGTTATGTCCAATCTCGGCCCCCTCTCTCTCTCTCTCTCTCTCTCTCTCTGAAAACCAGCCTTTCCAGTTGAACTGGGTGTGGGAGCAGCTAAAACAGGAGTGTCAGTAATCTCCATTTTGTTGGGGTTGACATCACAGGTGTGTGGTAGTTCTATTGTATGTCTGTGCCTGCGTGCGTGTGTGTGCGTGTGTGTGAGGGCCTCTGTGGCTGTCATAGGATTGTTTCTCTGACGGTCATTGTGATGTACTTTTCGCTGGGAGTGTGTTTGTGACTGTCATCGTAAGACAGTCAGTGTTGTTTTCTTGCTGTTTTTTTTTGTCATTCAGCCTTTAGACTTGGTCTCTGTCTGTCTTAGATTTAATCTAATTCTGTCCTTTCCTCTTAAGTTTTCTCTTTGGATCTTTGATTGGTTTCCTTCTGCATCCAACCCTTTCATACACACTTGGTTATAAATAGAAGCTGGAAAGATGTGGGAGGGAGACTGGTCACTTTAAAAAGCTAGTGTTGACTCTCCTTGTCGAGGATCTCTTTGAAATGTAGATTTTTTTCCTTGTCTCTAACTGGCCATTAATTCTCACTCTTTGCCTCTCAATCTGTCTTTTGAAGTGAGTGGTAAAAATCTTTCTGGCAATTTTTTTTCAAAACAAAAAAGTTCTACAAAAGAGCACTGTTACCTAAGTGTGCAGAGCACTGGGTCTCTATCTGGGTATAATGTTCCTATATCCTTGGTCTTTCTCAGCTGTGATGAGTACAGTGTACCCCTGGGGGAAGTGTTTTTAGTTTGTGGGGGTTTTTTTTTTTTGCATCCCAACTCAAATTCAACATGGCAGTTTGAAAAAGGAGACAACGAAGGGGCGAGAAGAGCTGCAAACTACTTTTGAAGTTGACAAAGCTGGACAACATCTTTCATTCACCCGCCTGAGCCCCAAGGGAAAAATCTCCTTCTGCAGTCTCAGTAACTTGCCAGATTACCCCCAGTGTATAATTCAGGCAGGCCAGTTGTTTATTCACAATACAACTCTGGCAGTGTCGCTCCTGACATTTGAAACCACTTTTTTTTTCTGCTTCTTTGCCTCCGCTTTGATCCGAGTTTGGTACAAACTAAGTTATGGTCAGCAGCTTCTGGCATTGTCCATATAGGTTTGAGGTAAAGAGGAGAAGACAGGGGCTTTCTGGGGGCAGGACAGAAGAGGGATTGAGAGTGGGGGGAAAGAAGGGGAGAGGGAGAGGGTTCAGCTGGTGTCTATTTGTGTCCTGGCCGCTTCTTCCTTCACTGGAAATAGACATGGAGTGATATTTATATCTTGATAAACGGCCTGCTGGCTCTATTACGCCTCCTTTATCTGGTCCTTCATCTATCAGTTCTTCTCGCTGTTTACCTCGCTGTCTGTCTCTTCAAAATGGTTTCCTCACATGACCAAGTTTTAATGTGTATTATCAAAGCCATTTAAAAGAAGCCAAATTTCATAGAGGTTTGGTCTCAAATGCTCTTTGCTATTGGTGTAGTACGCACCATCAGTAGTATTTGCTCTGTTTTAAGCCTATGACAGATCTTGACCCACCACTTTTTTATTCTGATATGAATACACACCGCTTACCTGGAAGTGGATCATTTTGCCCACTACTGAAAATGAGTTGTTTAGAACTATCAAAACACAGGATAGGGAATGTGAGAAAATTATGAAATTGATGGTTTACTTAATTTATGGCACACTTTGTGACCCTTTGTGAACAAACCATGACCAAATTTGTCACAAATGTGTCAGGGTTGGTTGTAGTAGCTGAGTAGTTTGTATAGCTGAAGGAGTGTGTGTATTAGGAAGAGTGTGTTTATTGCGCTCCCCTGTTTGAAGAATGTCTCTGTGTGCCCTTGCCTCTGTATGCCGTGTGTGGCAGTGACACAGTGATTTCCTTACTGTTAATGTTAAGAGGCGGAAACAGTCACATGCTCTCCATACCAACTGACAGTTTTTCGAAGGGTTAAAAAAAAAAAAAAAATCGCATTCCGTTGTAGTCAGTAGTGTCTTCTACCCTGGACCTGCTGTTGCCGGGTGCCAGAGCTGCTTTGTTACTCAGCCTGGTGTCATATCTGCCTTGTGATTTTCGCTCTACCAGAGCCAGAATCCTTTCAGTCGTCTCGCAGGCCAACCCACGAACCCACCCCAAAATCTGCGGGGCGGGTGCGGAAGCAGATAGCGGCTATCGTAAAGGAGCTGTTGCAGGCTGACTTCGCTGGGGGCAAGCATGTCAGGGGGAGGCAGGAAAGCAAAATGGTGGGGCAGTTTGGAGCAACAGGTCTCCGTGGCAACACAATCACAGCAACCGGGAGACGTTCACGCTGTCTGAGTTCCTGCTGCTCGTGCCTTCCCAGGCAGTCTGCTTCTGGAAAAACTGGAATTACTTGACGATAATAGATCGTCACCTTAAACGTTGTTTGGTGTCATTTCAGTAAGCATTACCATCATGCTCACACCTTGCATTATCGCCCTACTTGAGAAAGACAAAGATCTTCCCTAAAGTAAGAAGGACGTCCAGCCAGGGAAAAGAAATTCATGACGACAGTAAGAAATGGTAAGAGACCATTTTTAGCTCAAGCGCGTGCGCACTGTGAAAATGGCAAATCGATTGGAAGTCCATAACCACAGTAGCACTAATTTTATTCATTTCCATGGCAACACTCGCTTATGGTCTCCATTTCTACAAACAGTTCGAAGCCAGGCAGGTGGAGACAGAGTGGAGCCCAGGTGTGTGTCCTTGGATTGGCTGCCAGAGCTGGCTCTTGGTTTGAGGAAGAGGAGTGTGAATGTGGCTGGTGGGGGCATGGGGGCGGGGGTGGACACTGGGAGAGGAAATAACAGGTGGATATTTGGGACAGAGAAGCGGAAGAGCTATGAAACAGGTAGAGCCAGTTAGACTGCAGCTTGCAGTTGTGTATGTCTGTCAGTTAGGACTTGTTTACATGGCTGTTTTTCTCCCTGCCTTGGTAGTATGTGGCAGTTTGTAGCAGTATCAGCTGCTGTTGGATGGTGAAGATTTCTGTCTTTAAGTTTGAGCTTTTTGACTCGTACATTTCATAGATCGTGTTGTGGCTCTGACTTTTACTGTGAATAGATGTGCGTCTCATTTGGGAGTTGCCATTAGTCAGGGTTGTTACGTGTCTGCGTGAGGTAACTTGCATTCGCTCACCTGGTTAATGTTTGCTGGAGCAGTGTGGTTTCGATCAGTGTGTGAAACGGGCGTGGTGCAGGGAGCAGTGCTCAGCACGGATTTGCTCAGCCGTTACATAAGCAGAGCGGGCTCCCTCCTTCAGTGTCTCAGCAATGCCTGTTCTCACATTCCCTGTGTGTCTCACACACGCTGCACAAGAGAGAGTGCCACTGTCCTCCATTACGAGGAACCGAAGGGCTGAAGTCTATAGGCACATGCGTTTGCGCTCACACACTCACCCGGACACCACCCAGATCAGGCCAGTGTTGATGATTTTGTCGTGTTTGGGAATAGAACTTGTGAATGATTTCTTGAAGGCGTATTGCACCTTTAAAAAAAAAAATGCCCCAACAGAAGCAGCAGAAATTCAGCTCTTGGTTTTAGCAGAGAACAGTGAGGCGGGTTTTCATCAAAAAAGTCCAAATGCTATGGAGGAAAGTCTCATCGAGGCTCTGTATAGTTCTACACAGCTTGGCTCCTGGGATACCTCTGACTTTGTGAACAGATGTAAATAGCCACGAAGAGCAGTGGCTTAGGACCTTAAGTGCCCTTGGGGGTTTTGTTTTTGTATTTGCGAGTGCTTTGACCCGTTCGGCAGGAGCCAGCTCTGCTTGTTGTGTCAAAGCCAGGGAGCTTATCCCAAACTCTGCTGAGACTTACAGGCCGAGGGATGTAACGGGTTTTGCAAATTTCACTTGCTTTGCCCCCGAGCGGTTTTTCCACCTGCTGGAGTTCGTCACCTCTTTGATGCCGGGGCAAAGCTCCTGCGTCGCTGACTTTTGATTGATTGTCATGCATAATGTGTGACTACAGAGTTGGCAGGGAAGTGACATTTCTTTTTTTTTTTTTGGCCAAAGTTTGTTGTATTGCAGGTCGCACCATCTCAGTGATCAGTGCCAACCGATGGCAACAGGTTAAGCCATGAGAGGCCACAAGGCATCAGAGGCTGATGAGATGAAGTTGGTGTTTGTTGTAGTCTGTTGGGGGGGGGGGGGGGGGGGGGGCTTTGGGATGTGACGCACCTCTCTCCCCACCTGTCATCTGTCTGTTAAGTTTCCATTGCTTATTCCTCCCTGCACTGTCTTTCTCCTCCTTACTCCTGTCCAGCCTTTGTGTGCCGGGCTCAGTGCATCGGTGCAGCAGGATTTTTACTGTGTTTCCTCAGTAGAGTCACCCCCGGAGGTTTTAAGCCGAGCTTCATCCCAACCCCAGCGTGAACTGGCGTTCGGGTGTTACGAAACACTCTTTCGTGTCCCCTCTGCTGTGGAGTTGTCAGCGTTTTAGGTGTGTCTCTCTTGCTTGCCACTCCTGTGTCCTGTCACGGTTTGAAGTTTAAGCCGCTGTAGTGTTTATGAGCAATCACTTTATTACTCATTGTGAGGGCTATCTGTTACGGATCATTAAACTATTCATAGTAGAAGTCATAGGAAGTCCCTGTGTGTCTACAGGAGGACAGTGAAGGGGAAGCATTCTGGAGCCCAGGGAGAAGTTGTAACGAGTAGAATGGCCAGTTGTTCTACATTCGTGTTCCGCAGTGCCGTTGGTATTGGACTGAGTTGTACACGACCGAGGATGGAGAGATGGAATTGATACCACCAGCCTGCGTTCCTGTGTGAAAACGATGTGTTTTCCAGTGTGTCATTAGGGCGGCTTGGTTTCCACTTTCAGAAGTAACCTATGATAACAACATGCAGAAGTGAATAAACAAAATGCAGCCTACTACTCGGGAGGAACGCAGTGGCTGTGTGCTTGTTATGCTTGTGTGTGTTTGTCGACATTTAGTGGAACTTTAAAATGGTGCAGAGAAGGAAGCGGAGCATGCCTCAGCGTCTCCTGTGAAAGCGGGGCCTCTTATGTACTGATGTTGTTCGGTCTTGTTAGCAGCCTCCTCATTCCCACTTTCGTCTTTCTTTTTCTAGCGTTACATGTGACATTTGCTGCACAAGCGTCTACGGTGACATGACAGCAAACGTGGGGATCATTCAGGCAGTAATTGTTTTTTCTAAAAATATTCTACCACGGAGTTTGAAATGGAGATGCATGTGACTCGGTTCACACCACTTTATGTAGGACACTGTTTTAATATGGACAGAATTTTAAATTGTGTTTACCTTACCTTACCTTACCTATGGTTATATTTTATACTGTGCTAGCGTTCCTTAGAGACTCCTATTTTGGTGTCTGCAAACAAAATTTGTGTAACTCAAAACTGGGCGGCAACACATCGAGTTTTGTGCTGTTGCTAGTTTTGTATTATTTCGAGAGTATATTGTTTTCATAGCAGCCTAGAGCCATGGACATTGCCTACGTTTTACACAATGTCCTGTTTTTCCATGTAATCGGGTGGGTATTCAGGTGAAGTAATTCAGGGGAAGTACCTTGCTCAGAGATGTGCCAAACCAGGCTTCCCCTGGCTTATCTCCGGTGTATGTGTGCCATACGGTGCTTTGTGTCTCATCTACTGCCAAAATGCAGCCGTATCTGCACCATTGTGAGAGTGTAACTCTTCTGGCGCCTCCTAACCCACGAACCACGCAAAAACAAAATGGAGCAGTCAATTACCAAACTGAACGTGCATTTACTTGCATATGATTGAGGGCACAGTCCTAATGCTTGTAGTTTTTGTTCCTCTTGGTAGGGAGAGAATACGACAAAGAGTGTGGTGATTGACGTTTGTAACCTGTGGATCCAGGTTAGAGCACAGGAGGTGAATGTTAGTTTGTTTTCCAGCATGAATTATTGATGGAGTTAAGGCTGTGCACCGGGGAAGGAGTAAGCATTGTTTAAGACAGGCACACAAGCCTGGTTCGGGTGACTGTACCGTGGGCTCCCACTGCTGCTGTAGATGATGGCCTGTGGAAGTCTCGCTGCTCTATGATGCGGTCTGTCCAATATTCCACCATATATGCTGGTAAACAACCCTAGAAGCTGTACATTTAATTGTATTTTTTTGTGTGTGTGTTTCTTTATCCTTTGCTTGTTTATAATACCATTTCGGTTTTGCTTCTCCTGGCAGTCATCCCCCCATCTCTCAGACAGTCTATTTTGGCATAAATGTTTCAGTTTTGCAGGCCTCCGTCCAAGTAATTCTGCACTGATGGCTCAGCCTAAGTGTTAATGGGAGCTGTTGCCTTGTGCTTCTTGAGGCATTATGTCCACGCCGTGCCTGCCATGTTTACCGAGCTTGTTAAATAAATAAACATATCATAGTCTGTGCAGCCACCGGCCTGTGAGTTGAGGCGTATTTCGAGCACCGGCAGGTGGACGCTGACGTCACAGTCAGGATGTAGGAGAGACCCGCCTGCTTCCTGTTGGCTTGTCCTGGCACCGGTCCAGCGGGCTGTTTCAGGCGGGGTTGGTTGGTCATTTGTCTCATATTGTCGGCTCAGGTGTGTTTTGTGTGGAAAACCCCTCCGGCTCACCTCAGGCATGGCTGTCCCACTGCCGAGGCGGGTCAGAGGCCACACACCTTACCCACAGGATTCAAATTTGGGGCCTTGTGGTCACAAGACAGGTTTACTTATAACTACAGAACCCCTCCCAGCCATCCTTTACACAAGTGATTTGCTTGTGTGTATAAGTAGTAAACCATATAGCAGTGGAGATGGCAGGTGAGTCTGATATAAGGATAGCTACATAAATGTAATCTATCTAATATCTCACTGTAAAACAGTTTATTTCTGCTCTTGTTTTGTTGATTCTTCACTGGCTGCTTGTGACCTGCTGATGATGGAGGAATAATTGTGTTGCTACTGCTTTGGAATATTTATGCTTGGGCATGTTGATTTCTAGGAGCTAGGTGGTCTGATGAGTGTAAGGAGTTGTCCTACAATAAAAATATTGTAATGTGACATTTGAAATAGGTAAAAGACCTAATGTTCAAGGGTCAAGTTGAGCATCAAAGTCATCAAAGAAATTCACAGTGTTACATATGCCCAGTGGGACAAATGATGCAATACTTGGCTTTCAGTATTTTTTAAATACCTTTATGATTTTTGAAATGTCCTTTTTAAGCTTTGAATATCTTGTATCCAGTAATATCCAATAGAGTATATTTAATGAAGGTGAGCAATTTGACTACACAGAGAACCAGTGGTCAATTCTCTGTAAGTGTGCAGAATTCAGAATCCAGATTCTTTCTGAATTGTTAGTGGTCATCAGGTCTAAGACCATCATGATCAAATGGCACTGTTTTCTTTTTCTTTCTTTCTTTCTTTTTTTTTTTTTTTGATCAGCTGAGCCTGATCTGAGAACAGTAAGTGCTCTGGTTCCCTCTCTCAGCGTGTGAAATGACTGCTTTCTTTGGGCATCAGTAATGACAGAACACAGCTGTCCTTTCATGTCAGTGCTAGTGCAGGGGCCTTGTAGCCTCAGCCCTGGCTCACTGCACACTCTGCCCTCACTGCACACTCTGCCCTCACTGCAGACTCTGCCCTCACTGCCCTCTCTGCAGACTCTGCCCTCTCTGCAGACTCTGCCCTCACTGCAGACACTGCAGACTCTGCCCTCACTGCAGACTCTGCCCTCACTGCAGACTCTGCCCTCTCTGCAGACTCTGCCCTCTCTGCAGACTCTGCCCTCACTGCAGACACTGCAGACTCTGCCCTCACTGCAGACTCTGCCCTCACTGCAGACTCTGCCCTCACTGCAGACTCTGCCCTTCCTGCAGACACTACAGGCTCTGCCCTCACTGCAGGCTCTGCCCTCTCTGCAGACTCTGCCCTCACTGCCCTCACTGCAGACTCTGGCCTCCCTGCAGGCATTGCAGACTCTGCCCTCACTGCAGACTCTGGCCTCACTACAAACTCTGCCCTCACTGCAGACTCTGCCCTCACTGCAGACTCTGCCCTCACTGCAGACTCTGGCCTCACTGCAGACTCTGGCCTCACTGCAGACTCTGGCCTCCCTGCAGGCACTGCAGACTCTGCCCTCACTGCAGACTCTGCCCTTCCTGCAGGCACTGCAGACTCTGCCCTCACTGCAGACACTGCAGACTCCGCTCCTGCAAACCCCAGCCTTCTCCACCAGTGCTCTCAGCCGGACTGGGGGTTTGTCTGCGGTCACTGCAGTCTAATTACAAAACTTCCTCAAATGACCCAAGCTTCCTGTTGATGGGCGGGGGATGAGAGAGGTTTCTCAGAGCTCGTCTCTGGCCACCGAAGAAGGGACTGTTTTGTGTCTGTGTCTGTGCGTGTGCGTGCTAACAGACTGCCCCTTCATCTGTCTGTCCATCTGTCCAGCCGTACACTGTTGGGAGAGTGTGACCTCTGAGCCCAGTAAACCCATTCCTGATCATCAGTCAGGTCACCGCCATTATGTCTCTGCTGTAAGGTCTGTGTAAAATGAGAAGGAAGTGAACCTGTCTTAGCGCACGTCGTGATGTCGGAAGAAACTCTCTGAGCGAAAACGCACACACCCATCTGCAGATAAGCAACATGCCTGAAAGCACATCCAGGGTCATGTACATTATTTTAACTTGTGTTCAGTATTGTAGCATTGCCAAAATGAAATAATCTGGCCTCTGTGTTCTGTTTACACAGTGGCTGCATTCAAGATGACATACAAATAGAAATCCTGCTGTTTCTTTGGGAAATGGCGATTGTGATCTCTTAAGGTGACCTCCCTGATTTATCACACGCACGTTTTCTCACAGTTTTAAATATAAGAATATCGATGTGCGATCAAAAAAGGAGCAGTAATGAATTTGTTTGGTAGGACAGCCTGGAAGAACTTTGGGAAATGAAAACGAATGAAAACAAGAAGCACAGATGTTTTGGCTTATGCCTTCATCAGTGCTTGCAGGTAGTTCTCGTCAGACTCGACTCGTTAATGGTGAAAAAACAGATGTGTGCTGTGTTCCAGTTCTGACAGCTTGCAGTGGTTCCTGTTAGGCGTGCCTTGCTGTAACAGAAAGGTGAATACAGCGTAGCCTTTCATTTTGAGTTTTATTACAAGTGCAAGGTCCTCATTCCAGTTGAAAAATTTATTTTGTTTAAGCTTTTCGCTAATCTTCTCTTTTTACGAGCATGTGCTTGATCGTTCTGTCGGGGTTCTCTCTTTGCGTGGAAGTTCTTTTCTAACTGTCTGTGTTGAGTTCAGCCCCTTTTTCTGCGTCTTCACTCTTGATGCCTCTGTTGAAAGCCCTCCACTCAGTGTCCTCTTCCTGTTCAGATTAAAGGTGTTTGGGCAGTAAACTGCGGGTACGAGCAAGGGCACCGCATGAAGTTAAGACTATCCAATCACACCCCAGGAGGAGCGCAGCGGTGGGAAGCAACCCGCTGATTCTCATACATCTGCGTATTTTAGCTGTTGGGCTGCGCCGCTGAAAGTGAATCCACACTGTGAACAGCAGCTAAAGTGTCGTGCTTAATTAACCACACACAGCTGAAATTGCGCAAACAAATAACACTTAAGTGAAAGGCTAGTCCATGCAAGTAATTCCTAATTGCCTGGTGATTGATGGGCTCTGTGAATTTTCCTGGATAGCGGTCTGCCAGTAATTGTTGTTGATTGATGGTGATACAGTAGTCTGTGCAGCGGCTGATCTCTGCACCCTGATACACCACTTGCTACGTTTGTAACGGTGCAAGCGTTTTTTTTTTTTTTTTTTTTACCACCTATAAAATGAGCTTCCTGTTTCTCAGGATCCCCTCTTCCTCCCTGTGTCAGTGTAAGCAGAACACTTTCATCTTGCCTGCTGCAGATCAGGGCCGTGTGTGCTGGAGGTGGGGGGGTTGTTTAGCTGTTGTGTTGAAGGACAGTGCCATGTGTGTTGGTGGAGACCTGCAGACTGCATTGCTCACTGTAACGTAGCACAGCTATACCATAGACGCCCTGCCGCGCACCAGCAGAAGCTGCCAGATATACAAGCTGACGCAAAAACAGAAATGCACAGGTGGGGCCTGCTGCTGGCCGGCCGTAACCGTGGCGTTAAGGCCACAGCAACGCACTCAGCTCATACATTTATACCGCTGGCTAAGCTGGAGTCGATTGTTAAAGTTATGTTTTTAGGGGGATTATTTGGCTGTTCCAGTCGACACATAATGTCGACATGTTCATAACATTTCTCCATAGCATTGCATTTTCCAGTGATGACAGTTTATTTTGCAAGATGTTCGCTCTTTCCTTTGTGTGGCTGTCTGCTTCCATGCATCATGTAAGCATTAACTGACTGGAGTGATTAGACAGTTTTATAAAATCACAGTAATTGCATCCATAAAAGAGAGGTGGCCACATCTGATCCTATTTTGGTCAGGAGGAGAGTGAGTCATACAAGTAGTGCTGTGCAGAGCTGAGCTTTGCCAGCTCTCAGCCTCATACACAAGAAGCCTAATTCTCTGTACTGAATGCTTTACGTGAACATAGTCACCTTGAAGTATTTCATAACCATTGCTCCTTTCCATTTAAAATGAGTGCCTTTGTTTTCAAAATATGATTTTTATCTGCCATGTTAGGCTATGTCATATTTGTTTTAAAAACATTTTCCCATAACTTGTGACAGTTACAACTGTACTTGATTAAATAGGGGTTAAACCATTTGGTAATTTTGGTGAATGTGTAACACCAAACCAACTGGGCAAAATTTCAGATTTGTCTATCCTAGCCCTATATGAATAACTTACTCATTAAGCCGTGCACATAATGTAGACATGGTGTTAGATTAGCTGTATTTGAATATTGTGAGAAATGATGAATATTACTTTTTCAAAAATATTACAGATGTGTCTCTCGTCTGTAGGGCATTTTACCAAAAACAGAGTCAGATGTGAACTCGGCATATTTGAGGAACTCTTGTATGTGACCCATTGCATGTTGGATGGGGGTCATTATTCAAAGCAGTGCAAGAAAATGTTCTCGCTAATTGTGCACAAAATCCTACTTTTTAGCATGATAATATGTAATTGGACATCTGTAAATGTGCACATCAGTACCAGAATGTCATCTTCTGTGCTGCCCTGAATATCTTGGTTTTCACACAGCCTACACTTCCCTAACAAGTTCCCAGAAGCAGTGTAAAAAAAAAAAAAATAAGGCATAAATATAGCACTGTGTTTGACCACCTGGTCTGCTGGAATGGGTTCTACACTAACACACATTCACACGGGGCACAGATTTGCATAAACACTGCACTTAACACTGTACCACATAAACACACAGTCCTTTGTTCTCACCACACACTCACAGGACAAATGCTCTCTTCACACCAGCCCTTGAACGAGGGAATGGATTGAGAAAAGAATAATTAGTTGAATAGTCTGTAAATGAGGAATGACAGCACAGAGCGTGGCTCAGAAATATAAACAGATATCCTCCTCTCTCTTTCTCTCCCACTCTCCCTCACAAGCACACTCTGTCCCTCACTCTCTCCCCCTCCGTCTGTGTCCCTCCCACCAGAGCCTGGACTCTCTGCTCCGCCTCCCCCTCGTAACTGTCACCTGTCTGCCTAGGTCACAGGGTCACAGAGATGGAAAAGCTTCCCTCAGACTCTGGAGTACGAAAAGGTCACAGCAGTGTGGGCTGTACACTGCGTTTACCCAAGCTCACTGAGCGCTGTTCATGTAGTAATTGTTTTTAAATGTTTTTTTTTTGTCTCAGCTGTGTGCTGTAAGCTTACATATAGGCTCAGCAGCACCATATCACACTTTGCATCCCCTTTTGAGCCATTTTCCATAGGTTCTTTGCTCAGTTAATCTGTTGATGTTAGAGATGTCCGCACAGCAATGGGGAAGTGAGCAGAACCTGACCGTAGTGAGTTCTGGGAGGTATTGTTCAGTGATGTTGCCTTCACAGCTGTGTCAGTATGTTAACCGTGTCTCTCCTGCTCCCTCCTCCAGTCTCACTCAGAATCCAAAGCGGGGGGGCGACCCAGCATGCCGCGATGCCGGAACCTGGTTGCTACGACGGCAGACGAGCAGCCGCACATCGGCAACTACCGGCTGCTTAAGACCATCGGCAAGGGCAACTTCGCCAAAGTCAAACTCGCCCGCCACGTGCTGACCGGGAAGGAGGTGAGAGGCGCCGTGGCGACGCTCTCGTTTGCACAGGATACCTGAGGCGGTGGGGTATCGGATGGGCTGGTGGGATGAATGCGGATGGGGCGGCAGTGTAGCATAGTGGTTAAGGAGCAGGACCCGTAACCGAAAGGTTGCCAGTTCGATTCCCCGCTGGGGCACTGCTGCTGTACCCTTGGACAAGGTACTTAACCCTTTTGCACGTACGGTCACACCAGTGTGATTAGGTAAAACCGGTGCGATTAGAACACTAGATTGGAAAAATTCTAGATAATGTTAGCTTTGAGGAAACAGCGATTTAATGTTAAAAAATAGAGCAAATGCAACAGTAATAATTATGAGAAGCTTAATATAACTAATGAAAACATAATGAACCATGCAACCCAACACGTGTGCTACATAGCATAAAATAAGTTACGTGCAGTAAAGGGTTAAACCACAATTGCCTCAGTAAATATCCAGCTAAATAAATGGATAACATTGTTTAAAGAAACTGTAACCGATGTAAGTCACTCTCGATAAGAGTGTCTGCTAAATGCCAATAATGTAATATAACGTAACGCAATGTCTCAGCGGTGTATGATTTTGGTTTGCTCTGTTTGTTAAACTGTGGCTGCTTGTCATGTGACACTAGCACTCGCTGTGATTCATGGTCTTAGAGGTGGTGGGGTACACACCTAGATGTAGGGAGAAAGAGGTGAAGGGTGTAAGGTATATGCAGACAGGGGTATATAGAGAGGAAAAGAACAACGAGAGTGTGTGTGTCTGGATATAAGAATTCAGAGGTGTTGGTAGTGTGAAGAGAGAAATATGGTGAATATGGTTTAAATGTCCTACAGCTGTTCCATGATATTGTGATGTACGTCAGAATTGTTTTGATGTCCTCGTGGTCATATTGTTGTGCTTTTACTCTCTTAATGTCAGTCTCTTAATGTAGGTTTATGTAGTTTTTTTTGTGTGAATCCCCATTAAAATGCCCTGTAGTTTCAGCACATGACAGCAGCAGTGACTCAACCTGAAAGTTTGGTTGCAGCTGCCTTTGTACACACTCTGAATATCAAAGCTCTTGTAGTAAAACTTCCAGCAAATTCCATGGTTTATCTACACTTGACCCCACATGTGGTCTTCTGCTTGTGTTGTGTATGTGTGGGTAAGGTTGCTCTGTAATGCCAGTAACTTTGGAAACAGTCTTGTCCCTCTGGAACTCCTGAATTCTCGATTACGCTGTCGTACAAGTCCTGGTGGTTCTCTCCCTTCATTGGTCTGTTTTCTTGTCCTTAAGGTGGCAGTTAAAATCATAGACAAGACCCAACTCAACTCCTCCAGTCTCCAGAAGGTGAGTGATGGCTCACTCACTCCCATAGAAAAGTTTTTGTTGCCATAAGAAACTACAGTGAGAATGTTTGTATTTCGGCCTTCTGTTTTGAGCCACCCAATGCAATGGTGAGAAACCCTGTGCCCCCCAGCCCGGACATGCACCCAGATTTGTCCTCTGAAGCAGAGATTTATTTCTCTGCATTTCCCAAAGGGTCCTGGGCAGAAGGGGGTAATTACAGGAAATGTGTCTCAATGACTTCCTTCACTGAGGGGCTGGGCGGGGTTGCACTGTGCACTGTTTTATACACACACACACACACACACACACACAAACAGAGATACTCGCAGTCCCTATAGGACTACAGAAACATCTGTTGCCCCGTCCCAGGGGTTTTTCATGTGTGCCCAGGCATTTCTCCAACTTTTGAACCTTCTGAACCTGGCTGTTGTCCTGTCTGTTTGCCCTACAGCTGTTTCGTGAAGTGAGGATCATGAAGCTTTTGAATCATCCCAATATCGGTAAGTGTGACCGTCTAAACAGACATTACCACGTGACTGAAAGTAGCTCAACCCTGAACACTGAGGTTAGTTGTCTTGACATTTGTTTCGTTTTCGTGTTGAGAATTCCCACCAAAATGTCATTCGGTTTCAGTACGGTTAGTTCCCCTGGCTGTTGTGGCTCAACCTGAAACTTGAGTTGAGTAGAATCATACACGCATGTTTTATGAATATCTACATTATGTGTTGAATATTTATTGTACTTTTACGATGCAGGTGAAAGTGGAACATTAGCGTTATCTCTAGCTGTATCTGTACTTTAAGCAATTATAGACTACACGCACATTAAACGGCATGATAGATTTGTAAAGATGATGACAATAAATACAAATTCTAGTGGAGATTAGAAAGATGCTATGATGATATCGTTATTATTAACAATAACAGCAATCTCTCTCTCTGTCTAGTTAAGTTATTTGAAGTCATAGAGACAGAGAAGACGCTGTATCTTGTAATGGAGTATGCCAGTGGAGGTGAGAACTTTTCTTCTCTCTTAATTAAAAAGCTTCTTTGGTTTGTATGAAATGATTGTATATATTAAATACATATTAAAGTGCCAGCAACACTTTGTGGGTACCTGATACCTTCATTCATTGGTGTAATTTTGTGTGCTGTAATCATGTATTATATGTGCAGCCGGTATTGGCGAGTCACACCTCTCCCGGCATCCTCTCACTCCTCCCTCGCTCCCTCTGTCTCTCCCCTTCCCCCTTCCCTCAGGTGAAGTGTTCGATTACCTCGTCGCTCACGGCAGGATGAAAGAGAAGGAGGCTAGAGCCAAATTTCGACAGGTGAGATGCCGCTCCCTGTCCGTGCGCTCATTGGTGCACAGTTGTGATCAGTGCACACGCTGCCTGCGTAGGGTCGTGAGTGTGAGGGCACGATTGTTACTGTGTGTGCACTCATTGTAGTCATGCATGCCATGGTTTGTGGTTGTGTTAACATTTGGCATCACCAGTTTTGTTTATTTAAATATATGAGTCTATACTCGGCGTATTTACATTTACATTTTACATTTATTTAGCAGACGCTTATATATAAAGCGACTTACAAAAGATAGCTTATCACGCTATCAGTTTTTTCTCAGTTATGTCTCTGTAAAAACATGAAGTCAGTGTACCTCTGCCTTACCTGTGAAGCTGTAGTTGCTCATTCTCAGCAGTTATAGTAGAAGATTACAGATCAGTGCTGTGAGCATAACTCAGCTTGGCTCTCACATCTTTTGCGTAATCATGTTTTTTTTTTTTTTTTCTTTTTGGATCCCCTGCTCATATGATTACTTTTGACCAGGCGACACAGTCCCCTTATTGTCCTAATCGAAAGCAAGGAAGCTTGGCAGCGTGGCAGGGAAAGAGGCAGCCTGAGCACAGTGTGAGGAGAGAGAAGGGAGAGAGAGCAGGTTCCGTAACGTTAGGTCAGTTAGCCAGGACATCGCTGTGCACTGGATAAAAGCTCAAAAAATTGGCACAAACATTCCTCAGTTGATATGTAAACAGCCCTGGTAAGGTTTCAAACAGTTCCGTGCCCTGTCTTTTTCCCTCTGCAGATCGTTTCAGCGGTTCAGTACTGTCACCAGAAGTGCATTGTACACAGAGACTTGAAGGTAAGAATGTGAAAGTCGCAGAAGGGGCGGTTGGGTGAAGGTTAAGGCTAAGGTTAAGTTTGGGGGAAAGGGTCAAGTTGTGAGAATTTGGATGAGAGGGTGAAGGTTGGAGTTTGGGTGAGAGTGACGGTTAGAGTTCAGTTGAGAGGGTGGGTTAGAAGTAATGAATGATTCGCGTCACCCCAAGTGCACATTCTCTATTCTGTCTCCGCCCCCTCCAGGCAGAGAACCTGCTCCTAGACGCAGACATGAACATCAAGATCGCAGACTTTGGCTTCAGCAACGAGTTCACGCTGGGAAATAAGCTGGACACCTTCTGCGGCAGCCCGCCCTACGCGGCCCCGGAGCTGTTCCAGGGGAAGAAGTACGACGGGCCCGAGGTGGACGTGTGGAGCCTGGGGGTCATCCTCTACACCCTCGTCAGTGGCTCCCTGCCCTTCGACGGACAGAACCTCAAGGTGGGCAGAAACGGGGGCAGCAGAGAGGGCCAGAGCGATTGGGGGGGGGGGGGGGGGGGGGGAGGTTGGCGTTGTGCTGGAATCGACAGACGTAAACCCTTCCGTTTTCTCTCTCTCAGGAGCTGCGTGAGAGGGTGTTGAGGGGCAAATACAGGATTCCTTTCTACATGTCCACAGACTGCGAAAACCTCCTCAAGAAATTCCTCATTCTCAACCCCACCAAGAGGGGCAGCCTAGAGGTGAGTGGCACATCCCTGCGGCACTCACACCCTGAACAGTGTACCGCACCCGCATCTGCTGCAAGGGGTTGACGCCCTGCATGTTCATGTCCCCAATACATGTTGATTAGACCCAGTTTGTATACTGCAGCTACATCTGTACCGCTGTGGTTCTAGGTCTAAAGCAGGGGCTTACTGAGACCCAGGAAATCTGTAAGAGCAGAATTCCCCTGGGCTGTGTTCAGTAGGGTAGACTGTCATACCGCATATGTTTGTTACACCACTCAAGGCTCACACACAGAGGATGAACAGTCTGCATAATCATTTCTACAGAAGGATTAAATTAAATTATTCTGGGTTCAAAAAATATAATACACAGACAAATAAAAGAGCTACCCAGTTGTAGCCATTTGAATATTTCAGTTGGCTCACTAGTGTGATTTTTAAATTTAGCTAGCAAATTTGTACCCATACACTCTATTATGTTTTTAAATTTTATCTAAACATGTCCATACATGCAGTTTTTTGAGAAGAAAAGGTATGTGGTGGGTTTAACGGTGCTGGTTCAGATTGCTAAACCCAACAGAATGTTCAGGAAGGAAAGGCCTTTGCCCTACTTCAGCAATCTGTAGTTGTTAAGACTCTGCCATGATGCTGAAGTTCAGCTGTGGTATTAACAGCAGTATCCCATTCCGGGGCTTGAACGTATGACATAGCGGTGAAAAGCGCTGTGCTGGGGTTTGACTTTCCTCCCCTCCCCTCCGCTCTCACACCCTCGCTTGCGTTCAGCAGCAGATCATGAAAGACCGCTGGATGAACGTGGGTCACGAGGACGAGGAGCTGAAGCCCTATGTGGAGCCCCAGCCTGACTACAAGGACCCCAAGAGGACAGGTCAGAGGCCGGGGGGTGCGGAGGGCTGGAGGAGGGGTGAGGCAGCCGTCCCGGGGGGGGTACGGGGGCGCACAGGAGGGCATGGGTGCAGCTGTGGTTCTCTTTGGGGGGTGCTGTTCAGTTTTAGAAATTGTGGACATGTGGAACACTTCCCTTTCCAGCCTGTGCCACTGTCCTTTCCTTTGGTTCATCTCCTTTGTCTTTGCTTTCTGTCTGGGAGACTTTGACCTGAGATCTTTGTGTGTGCATGCGCGTGCCTGTGTTCAGGCTCTTTTGATCACAACATTCCCTTTGGTCTTGCTGCTTTGTGTGCAGTTCTGATCCTGGTGGTCTGAGTGTCGTTCCTTTGTTGACTACATGCCTGTCCTCTTTAGATGTGATGCTGCAGATGGGCTACTCTCAGGAGGAGATCCAGGACTCCCTGGTCAACCAAAAATACAACGAGGTCATGGCCACATACCTGCTACTGGACTACAGGAACTCTGAGGTACCTGCACGCATTCACGCAGTCCGTGGCCACACCTCGAGGCCTGTCACACAAACTCCAGATATAACTGTATGTAGATGTGTGTACAGTCATCTCGCTACACATGTGTAGTCAAAATCTGGCTGAGTGGAACGAGGCATGTTTATCGAGAGGACATATTTGTCTATAAATAAAAATAAAAAAAAATCAAGGCTCTCTCTTGCTGTAATATTCATTGTATTGCATTTTCATGAGGAATATTTAAAAACAGAGAGATTGCTGGCTATCACTAAATGCCTTCAACATTTGCTGTTTGTTTTTAGTTGTAATGAGTGCCATTTCCTTAACCAAGCGGAAATGCACGGTGCCTCTGATCTAGCTGCAGTTGCTTGAGTGGAGATGCAGTCGTAAGAAGCTATTCTGCTGATGTGCAGCTGCGGTATCAGCAGACGGCTGGCCGAGCTAGGCACTCACGGTGCCGCTGAATGCTGAACAGGGGCCGGCGTGCAGGTCCGTGCGGTTCAGGAAATGCCACTCATCATGGTATTGATGTAGCCGGGTGCCTGAAATTAAGCCCTTGTTTTCTTCAAGCAAACAGATAACTAATGGAATTCAGCACTTGAAATGTGCTTAAATCTAACTTCAGTGGAATGCAGATGGCTTGTGATTTCATTGCTGTCAGCTCTGCTCGAATTTGAACATGGCAGCCGTAGTCAATAAAGGAAAAACAGCTGTCAGAAGTGGAAGGAAAATGATCAAAATCACATTTATGCAGTAGCATAAGCATTTCATCATCCCTGTCTTGTTTACACATTTCCCAAGTTTTCAAGGTACCATCCACAAAACTTTAAATTGTATGCTTATGCAGAAAAAGCATTCACATGCACGATTCTCACACTATGCCAGCTGTTTGTATGTATGGCTGGAGTGAGGGGCGGTTGGAACGCTGATGTTGCTGGAATGGACCCAGGGACAGGTGCATATGTTGGCTGAAATTCAGTGGAAATGCAAAGTACCATTTTGAACAGATTGAACTTTCACAGTCTGGCCTGAATATGTCCAGAGAAATCGGGCATTTTGTATTCACACAAGCTCATCATGCGTTGAGGAGGCCGGAGGTGGAAGCCAGGAGATGACACCCTACACCTGACTTTGCTGTTGTGCAGCGTTGTAGCATGAAGGGAAGCGGCTCATTTCTCTCCGTACCCACTTCCTTTTAGCTGGATGAGTGCATCAACATGTCAATGAAACCCCGCCCAGGAAATGACATCACAAACAGCAATGTCCAGTCCCCGCCTCACAAGGTACAGCGCAGTGTCTCCTCCAATCAGAAGCCCCGGAGAGCCACCGACCAAGGTATGACACAACGACCAGAGGAGAGTGAAGCAGGTGATGGGTGCACTGGTGGGGGGGGGTCTTAAAGTTTCCAGAAAGTAAAAAGTTGTGTTGTCTTATTCCTCTTTTTTCCTCTCCTTTTGTCCCTCCATTCTTTTCTTCTGCTCCGCTTATCCTTCTGTTCCCGTTCCTCTCCCTCTCTCTTTCCTCCCCGACCCCCCCCCCCTCTCAGGCTCCTCCTACTCCAAGCGTTCCCAGGGCGACAGTAAGCACGCCCCAGAGGATCCTGGGAGGAAAGGCTCCGGCAGTTCTGCCAAAGTGCCCCCCAGCCCCCTCGTCCCTGGTGACCATAAGAAGGGCAGCTCGACCCCCTCTTCTGTGAGTATCGGTCACACTCCTGCCCCCAGCCTCATTACAGCTGAACACAGGCGGCTGACGACATCCTGCCCTGCCTTACAGAACAGCGTCCTGACGACTGGTACGAGTCGGAACCGAAACTCCCCCGTCACTGAGAGAGCCACGCTCGGGGTACAGAACGGCAAGGACAGGTACACCGCATCACGTCTCCAGCCTTGTGCAGACGCGTGCAGACGCGTGCGTAAACGGACCAACGCTGAGGAACACACAGGAGTCATTCCCTTCATGTGTGCATTATGTGGGCAACATCACGACGGAATCCCGCTTGGTTAGGCTGCAGACAGCAGATAATTTTATCTGCACGCTCAGCAAAGAGTCATTATTTAATTTTTGGCTGTCGTAGATCGCAAGACGCTCGTTTCAGTGAGAAGTCTGTGGCAGGCAGATGCCCTGTTGTGTCAGTGTATCTGGACAGGTGCTGTTCCGCTAAACTCACACATGCAGTCACACATAAACCGCACAGATGCACAGCACCGGACAGGCGCGTGCTGAGAGCTTCAGGTGCACTGGCACATATCCAGTGTTTACACAGACTGAGCCTGGTGGGCCGGTTGCCTGTTTCTGAATGTGTGGTGTGTGACACCAGTGGTTCATGCGTGACCCATAAAGAGCTGCTGTGTCACCCGGGAGGGAGTTACACCAGAGAGACAGACGCAGTGCAGTCCTGAGACTCGGTGCGGGACAGCATGCTGAAACCCGGGCACAGCACAGCACTGCACGGCAGTATGCATTTCAGCCCGCGCAGAACACTGCTTACATTGCTCCAGAGCGCCTGTCACTGTCCCACCCGTGGGCTGTCTGAGCCTTTTTCTTTTTTTTAAATTAACCATTTCAATTTGATGGGCTGTTTGATAGGCTGTTTACCCCCAACCTGTTTTTTTGTCTAATGATAGTTTCATTGGACGTGTTCCTTCTCTGTACAAGGAGATGCAAGGGATGCGTACATTTAAAAGCAAATAGTGCAAATGCACATCTTCAGCATGCTCGTGCACACGTGAATGTGTGAAGCTAATCGATTACCCTGGCAGACTCACTCGCTGTCTCTGTACTCACCACCCACTTCCTCTTCTGCCTTCAGGCCGAAGCTAGCGACGGCCTGGCCTAGAGTAGTATCACGTCTGCGTTTGCGCATACATGGACACATTTGCTTGCGTATGTATGATGTGTCTGCGTCATACATATCAGATCTGGGAATTTTCATTGTTTTTCTGAATGTTCTCACTTGCTTTTTAATGCCGCTGAGCTTTGTGCCGTGTTTTTCTACCTTAAGTTGCTTTGCTTCTGTTCCGGCCATTGCATAAATAGTGTGATCCAGCTTTTATGTGAGCGGGCAATTCTGTAACCCCCCCATTTTATCAAAGATCCTGTTGTTCATGGTTTATTCCTGTTGGCGTCTGTGATTAACCTGTTTAATCATTAGGCAAAGGTTGATGTTGTTTTTTCCATCGCAAACCTGCATAACCCCTTCTGGTGCTGCATTTGTGACATCTGAGATTTGTGTGTCTGTGTGTCTGTGTCTGTGTCTGTGTGCGCGCACACGTGTGTGTGTGTGTGTGTGTGTGTGCGTGTGTGCGCGTGTGTGTTCAGCACATGATCCAACAGTCTCACCCCTCCCTCTTGTCCCCTGAACTGTCCCCCCCCCCCCCGTGTGCTTTGTGTGTTCCTCCTGATCCGCCCCTCCCCCGCTGTGTGCTGTTTGGTCTCTAACCCGTGTCCCTCGCACCCCGCTCGCACCCCCCGCCGGGGGTCCGGAGGGCGGCTGTGATTCATTTTCTCCCCCAGCCTGAACACTCCAGGGTCCCGAGCCTCCACCGCCTCGGCTGCTGCTGTCCTCTCCTCCACCTCCCGCCCCCGACACCACAAGTCCCTGTCCACCTCCGCCCACCCCAGCCCCCCCGACCTCCACGCACTCCAGCCCAGGCAAGTGGGACAGAGACGGGGAGAGCAGAGTGAGAGAGGGAGGCACAGGGACAGGGAGAGGGAGAGGAGGATGCTGGGAAGGGTCAGTCAGGGACAGAGAGAATGAGACGACAGGCAGAGATGAAGAAAGATGTGAGCTTAAATTAAGAGAGAAAGAGAAAAGGGGTCAACGCAAAGAATTAGTTACTGATTCAACAAAGGCAGTCTTAAATGAGGGGTGCTCTGGGATCAGCTTTGAGCACAGCTTTAATTAGGTTTTAGAGTTCAGTGACAATGAGTATGTTAATTACATCTTTCTAGAGTCAGAGCTTATTATGAAGACAACAACCCTACTCCTCCCATGTGAGGCATTTGTCCCCTGTCCCCCCAAACAGTCACCCCTCTTCAGCTTCCATGCCCCATTCAGCCCTCTACGATTCCATGACATCTCTCAATATCACCTTTTTGTCTCTCCTACATTGTCTGACAAACCTTTCCACCCTGAAGTGACAACCAACATCCTAACAGGGAGGTGTCTGTCCACCCTTTCTGTACTGTCCCATTTATTCCACCCCTCCATCCATTCTACGCTCTCTGTACAGCATATTTTAACGCCGGCCAAGGTTTACACACAGCTCATAGAGTACTTGTGTCCTGCTGTTTGCTCGCATGTCCAATTGACCAAAGAACCAAAAGCATGCGGACACAGATTTTTCGTGAGTATTTACTTTTCACATTCCAGCAATGGAAGATTCATGGATTTAGAGTTGGTATTATGCACAAATGCGTATCAACTCGCCTGTTTGCATGCGAAACTACACACAGAATATTTGTAGCATTTTTGGAACACTGTGGGTGCACAGTAGGCTGACGGCCATAAGTGTGACTCTTTGAGTGTGTGAGTGTGTGTCTCTGTGTCCTTGTGCTGACCCGTGCTATGGTGGTGTGTGCTTTACTGCGGTTGTAGTTCAGCTCAACAACACAAATTCCTTTCCTTTTCTGCCACATTGTACCGCATCCATACATCACGTACACCTTTATTGCTGTCCCTTCCTCCACGCCCTACAGATTTCCCCTACTCTGCGTCTTCAAGTACCCCCCACCCCACCCAAAAACAAGCCTTTTTGCCCCTATTGCCCCCGTCCCCATCTTGTCTGGCAGTGTTGGTCTGTTTTGCCCTGTTGTTATAGAGTAGTCCATCAGGGTCCTGTAGATACATGCCCTTTTTCCCTGGCTGTGTGTGCCAGTATATGTGTCCATGCAATGCCATCTGTTAACCCCTGAACCACCAGCCATTAGACAGTGAGTGTCTGCTAAACTTACATCCTGTATACCTTGCATTTTGGTGTTAATACTGTTACTATTAACATTATGACCATTAACACTCTAGTGGTGTTGTCACTTTTGGTTTGCCTCTCGCCTTTGTTTTCACCTTTGAATCAGTGGTACGCTTATGTTACAATTCAAAACAAAGAAAAGGTAAGTTAATCTGAATTTCAGCGTAACTTGAAAGTAAATAATGGTGTTCCAGGGTACAGTGAAAATGGGTTTATCCTTATGTAACAGCAGACGTTCTTGCAACATTGATCAAACATCATAGCGACTCTGAAAAGTTGATATAAAGAGGTGTTAAAGGACTACAGACAGGGGAATACTGCTGTTTTATTGTCTTTCATTTTTCAAGGTCATGTTTGGGTGGGAAGGCCCAAAAACAGTGGTAGTACAGTAATGGAACAAAACTTCACCCTCGGTGAATAAGAATAGAGTACTGCTAGTACGCGTCTCCGTATTTGTTCATGTTAATACCATTCTGCTGTGCTCCCTTTTGGCTGTGCCCATGAGCTGCTCAGGTACAAAACAGAGCACTGGTTTGTTTATTTCAGATCACATTACTTTCGCTCAGTGACGTGGCACTATTGGTATGTTTCAGTAGCTTGGTGTACGAGGATTAAAATGGGATATGAGGGAGTTAACGTGTATTCTCAGATTAGGTTTCATGCCAGTCCAGCTTTGTAACAGTCTGCCTCTTTTCAAACATCGTTTGGAAAAACAGCAACCCTCCTCAAAGAGTGCCGGTGGCGTCTCCCTCTGCCCACAACATCAGCAGCTCCACTGTGACGGACCGCACCAACTTCTCCAGGGGGGTGGCCATCAGAAGCACTTTCCACGCTGGCCAGCAGAGGGCGATGCGTGACCAGCACGCCTCCGCCTGCAACGGTCCCCCGGCCTCTCCCTCCCTCTCCCACGGGAACAGCCAGGCCCGCCGTCCTGGGGCCACAGGCATCTTCAGCAAGTTCACGTCCAAGTTTGTGCGCAGGTAAGAAAAAACAAGGCGAGATTCTGTGGGTGGGGGTGTGCCTCTGACCTTAACACAGAGGCCAGAAAGGCTAAGGGCCTTATCTGTATACATGCTATATGTGTGTATATGTATGTGTTTTAATTTTTTTGAACCAGTATTAATGAGTCTAAAGCTCATCCTAAACTAATACGGGAGCGGATGATAAAAAAAAAAATTGGGGGAAAACAATTAAATCACATAGACAGGTTACATATTACCTTGACTATATGATTTAGTTTAACAAAGATTTGTTTATTTGCAAGAGGTGGTTATAATATTGGTACAATATGGGTTCCATTTGATGTAGGCATCTATAGCCTCGCATTCCGAAGTAGGGAATAGAAAACATCTTACAATGAAATGTGCTGAGTGTCAGAATACACTTAAAACATGGGCACAGAGGTAAAGCTGTGCCTTTGTGTCCTTTGAATTTTTCTTCTGAGGCTGCCTCATTAGTAAGAATTATCTAGCTGTGTACTTAACTGATTGATGTAAAACAGTAAGACCGTGAATTAAATTTGTGTGTAGCATTGTAAGTGTTAGCTGGCATATAAACACAAAGTACTCTCTCTTAAAGCTGTGCAACTGTGCAAGTGTTTTGGTGTGGGATGATACTGTTAACATTAAAGCTTAAAATGTGGATTTTTTTTTTACTTCCAGCTAGCTACAAAGTCTAAAAAGTGGTAGGCAAAAATAATGAAAAAAGTTTGTTGGCTTCTGCCAACAAATCATGGGTAGAACACTGACTGAAATCATTCAAATGGAAAACAAAGTTATGTCTGTCTTTTAAGTGTCAAATTCAAATTACAACTCAAAAGTGTTTGAGCCATTCTGTACAAGTATATGAAAAAAATTACGTTACAGTGAACCACTTCCATTAAATGTTGTGAAAGCGCAGCGTCTTCATTTGAAGTATCCCACCTACCTCAGGCTGTGACTATTCTAACTAATTATGAACTAAATGGGGAATGAACTAAAAAGGGAATTTAAATGTGAAGATGTGAATTTCACTGTGAAGATGCCACTGAACCATTTAGAAAATAGTTTACCAGATTTTAGTATTAACATTTCCTTGTTGGTATGGCTGCATTGCTGTGTAACATCTGAGGCTGAGTACTGCTCGGGGAACATCAGCATATACAATTTGATCAGAGAGGCCTCCCACTGTAAGAATATGGACAGAAAATGTTAATCTTTATTAAGGGGAAACAAAGTACTGCTCTTATCAAAAATGCATTTAAGAAGCATTCTTTTCTACCTTAAGGCCCAGTTTCAGTCTGAGTTTGCAGTGTCCTTTTAGTAACACATGTAAGTGAATGTTAATGTTTTCACTCTTCTAATATATTTTTGTCAGTTTCAGTGATTGACACACAGTAACATGTTGAAACTTCCTTGCTGCTAATTTTTTTTTTTTTTTACTCAGACCCAATGTAATTTTGATTAGGTTTTTTAGATTTTTTATTGGAGCCAGTAGGGCATAAGCATAAGTAAAAAAAATTTAACCACCAGTTATTACTCAAAGTTTAGATTAATTATTGCATTGATTGTGTCTGTAGGTATATTTTATGCAGGTGAATTTTTAAAAGCAATACACAAGAATACAAAGACCCCCTATCATCTAGATTGTATTTCTAACCATTATATTTGATAGAATTAACTTTAGTAAGTGTAATAGGTTGACAAGTGTGTATACGACCTAAATCAGAAAAGAGAATGTCCAGCCAGTATATTTTCCTCAGAAATTTGGCTTGAGAAAATGGGATGATGCTAGGAACCTTTTTCTCAAGATTCAGTGGATCAGTATATGAGCCAGATGGTATCTGCATTTATTTTAAGTGGCTGGGATTATTTTGTAAATACATTGGTTTGTTCAAGGTCGGCAATTGTTGGAGAGTTGCCACTGTTTGTTTTCAGGGTTGTATTCAAGGTATTACTCTTATACAGGTAGCATTTACAGAACTGGAATCATTTTCTCTCAGGTTTGTTGGGCAGTGTTTTTCCTGTCATTCCAGGGCAGTAGGTTTATAATACTCTGGCAAGACAGACTTTTGAATTGGTTGCAAAATATAATCTAAAATTTACAGCATATTGGAGAATGGGTTTTTCCTTTAAATATTCAGCACTGCAGTGAAATTCCTCACCATAAGTTGAGGGTCATGAAAACTAAGTGTTGTAGAAGAATGATCTAAAATTAATCAAACCCTCAATTCTGAATTTCCTCCATGGCAGCAGTTTCCATGGTTACACCTGATATATTTGGTGAGGTGGTCAAAGACATGCACTCCTTGTGTAGCTTGTAAATCATGAATACACCTTACAAACGTCAGACTCCTGCAAAAAGATGCCTATATCAGGAGCAGTTTACTATAGTAAAGCACATGCTGTTAGATCACTTCAAATGACCTCTCCACAAAGAGCTGTCAATGCCCACACACCCACGCATGCATACGTACACAGAATCACATAACGTAGAAACCCCAAGGGGTAGAGGACCTCCTTGCACAATGGCTAATTTGATGCATGTGAGAGATTATGTATGAAAGATCACCCCCTTATCAGTGTATTTTGTGGGGTGTCTGAGTTCTGCTTCTGTTAACTGGTTTTTCTGGGTGTCATATTTTAAAGTATGTTGACAACAGCACCTGCATATGTGTGATCTTTTTTAGTCATCCAAGAATCCATTCCCTGTGTGTAACATATTTGGTTGTCATTTGGTTTTCTATGTACATTTTGTTGAATTCTCCTCCACAGGGATATTATGTATGTATTTGGATGTGTTTGGGTTCAAATCCAGATCCGTCGCATCTTTATGTAAATGCAGTTGAAGCTTAAATGGATCAGGTGGATCTACACTAAATTATTGTATTCAATGCTGTCATTGTCATCATCATCATCAGAGTTAACTTCACCAAATATTGTGAGTCACTTCCTTAAAGCAAGCAACATTTCACAGATATTACATCACACTTAAGGTGGATCTTAAGTGTGATGTAAGCTACCAGCTACCTGCTCAAACAAGTCAAACTTAGAATGCAATGGGTGACCTCAAGGAAAGCCGAAAATATTCCCACAGCATTCCTGTGACATTGGAAACAGACGTTATTTTGTTGCAAAATAAGTAATGCTATTTAAAACGTTTTCTGTTGGTTGAACGTTGTAGTAAGGTCCTGAGCAGGAGACAGGAGTTCAGTAAATGTCGGTTGTCTCTGTGTATGTGTGTGCAGTTTGTATGTGTACAGCCGTGAGGTTTCTCTGTGTGCTCTCAGCTTGGAGAAATCGGTGCACTCAATGAGCTTATTGACTCCACTGATATTTTGCCTGGTTGGAAATCGTTGGTTTGAAGAGGCACAGATCTCTGTGACTATGGACAGTTACATAGCAATTGCAGGGGGAAGGGGCAGGAAAAATTTGAAACGGGAACAGTGTTCATTACCTACGTTATTAACATGTATCGTTGCCCCCGCAAACTCCATTAATCTCACAGTAACCTAAAAAACTGCAGTGTTTAGCACTGATGACCATTTGCATGCCTCACCCATTCAGTGCTAACACTAATCTGAATTCTGTCCATGGTCCCAATGCTGTTCTGTGCCCTCCTGTCTAGCAAATAACAGTCTCTACATGTTGTAGCAGCATAATATTGCGCAGACATTATGGAAATGTTGTGATGATGTTTGTCTTCTGGACCGTCAATTGCACATCTGAGACATCTCAAGACATGCTCAGGAGTTCTCTCTGAGTTGATATGCAGTATGTATCAGATATTTTCTGTGGTTTGTTTTGTGTGCACGTTTGTGTACATACATTTTCTTTTTCTTTCCCCCCTTTTTTGTAGAAATCTCTCGTTCAGATTCCCAAGAAGGTAGGCAATAACAATAATGACCCCCTTTTCTCTTTTTTTATTATTATTATTATTTCTTTTTTTTGTGGTTCTCTCGTCCATTGTGTCTTTATATCTCTTGGTTTATATATACGTGGTTGAATATTTTTGCCGTTGTGTTTGGCTGGTACTAACGCCCCTCGTCGTTGCCCATTGCCTGACTCACCCGCTGCCAGCTCTTTTCTCCTGTCTCGGTGGATAACCGTCCGTCCTCTCTCTTCTGACATCACATCCCACTTTCCATCCGTCTGGACCTGTGTATTTTTCTCTTGTGTAATACAACGCCCTGCTGCATGTCTCACCGAGCAACTGTGTCCTCATAACCTGCTGTGTTACAGTGGTGCGTTCAGTTCAGCTGCCCCTTTGACGCTAGCAGCTAAAGCGGTAACGTAGCGACGGATGAAACGGGAAGTCCGTTACTGCATAAAGGTTTTAATGCCTTCACAAGTCATGACTGACTGTTTTGTACCAGTTGAAGTCAATGCTGAACAGCTCCATTCCAAATGGAATCCTGTAAGTCTAGAACTTGATCCTCCATTTCCAGTTCTTTACACAAGCCAGCTTTGCCACCTGCGAGAGCTTTTCATTTGAGTGAAGAAAGAAATGTAAAACCTTGCTGAACATCTTATTTTCTATAAATATCTTTTTGATCACTTCAAGACACCAAGAAATGTCTTTTTTTTTCTTGCACATGTATGGATGTATGTTTTGTACATACCAGCAATTTCATTTATTAGGAATTGAGTGGAAAAGCCAGGCTGGCGTTTTCAGCTAGTCGGTCACTATTTAAAGAATTTGTGAGTTTCATCTCTACCTTCATTTTTCATTTTGGCTCTCAACAACATCATTTTGAACTGCAGCTGGTGCAGTTTGTGCATGGTGATAGTCAAATGTGCATGCAAGCATTTGGCACCTATAAAGCATATCCATTTTTTTTTTTTTAACCAGTCAACCTTTGTGTCACAGTTATACCATTTTTTCCACCTTGGTGCAGCGCTTCATAAAGCACTGCGTTGCTAGTCTCGTGTACTGAATATGTGGTAACGCAGCAACTGGTTGCTTTCTCGTTACAGTATAGCAGATGCCACAAAATGTTTTCCAGAGGGGCTGATGGGAAATGAAGTCCAGGTGGTAACAGTTCACTTGCTCTTGATCAGCCCCTCTGGAACCATTGGTGTGGGGAGTAATTAATGTAAGGCTCAAGATTCATTTCCTCACTAAAGCAGGAAAGGAGCAGTGTTTAAGAGTTGTGTGAGGATTTGAGGAAAGTTGAACACCTGTACGGTGCCTGAGGAGAACCAGAAACAAATACTCCAGCACTGTCAGGTTTTGAAATCATTGCAGAATAGCAGTTAAGTGGGGCATGTGCTGATCCAGTCTCACTGTGGACACCAGTCTTTCCCATTCTCTCTCTCTCTCAGGTCAGCCCTATTGGCTGAAACACCGGCTATTTGCACTAAACCTCCTTACTGTGCTGCTGTCCAGTTTCCTCCCTGTCTGGGACTTAAATGTGGTCTGTTTTCAGCTCTGGTCATTGGTCCTCGTTGCACTACTGTGTCTGCATGAGCCTCACACAGTCCCTTTATTCACTCAAGATTCTTACCAAACGCCTCATGAAACCCAACCGTTTGAAAGTGCAGAGCAGGACAGAACTGTGAAGTATAGCCAGCCTCAGACATCCTGTTCCACATGTATTAATATTGCCTGTGTCGGAAGATGTATGTTTTATTAGATAAGAATCTCCGGTGAACAAGGGCTGTGTGAGTTCTCAAATGCTGCAGTTGCCATGGGCCCAATAAAAATCTATGAACAAACAGGTATCGAATAGGTTTAATCAAGAAGATGCGTCACGTTGCAGCACCAGGAATGAACACAGTGAACAGTTTCTTTAATCCTGTATAAGAGGACAGTCTAAACTGTCCGTGTTGTAGGATGATACTGTACTGATTTATTCCTGAGTAAGTAAATAGATATTTGACCCCTATTGGTTAGTTCTGGCAGTATATTCTTCCCACTGGTATTGTAGCCTTTTTTATTGGTCCCTTTTTAGAATTCCTGTGTTTTGAGTTGAAAACTGTATGATTTCATTAACACCAATAGAGACCACCAGTTGATTGAAAAACTGCAAACAAAGGCCACTTTATGCAAAGTTGAGTATTTGTTTGGTTAACAGGTTGAAAGGGAATATATGTTCAGGTAAAACATTGGTGATAGGGGGTTTGTCTCTGGACAGAGATTTTTTTTTGTTTTTTTTAACTTGGAGCTACATCACAGCGTAAGGGCACTTGCAAGGTCACAGAATGCCCAGGAAGCCCAGGTTTCTGGAAAATGTCTACCTTGCAAATGCAGTCTGTCTGCAGTGTGCTTCCCTGAGCAGCAAAGCTGCAGCCCGGCAGCAGGCAAGACCTGGAGCGAACTCCAGCTCATGGATCAGGAGCAGAATTTCTGCAGCAGAGCGGGTGGTGCTGGTGCTTTTAACGGAGTCTCTGTCTGTCTGTGTCCCGTCTGCCTGCTGGTCTGTCTGTGTGCAGAGGCGTGTGTGTCGGTGCAAAGCGGCGGGGATGGTAGGTGGTGGGGGGTGTGGCAGGAAGCAGCAGAGATGGCATTGTGATGTAACACCTGGGACTCAAAGGCTCGTGACCACTGACTCTTCCCTTCAATTCCATCAGCACAAAAAAAAAAAAATTCAAAGTTTTAATGTTTTATTTCACTCTTGTTGGAAGAGTTCTCCCTCTTGCATTGTAGCCCCCTAAATACACTTTAATTTCCTCTGATCCTCTCAGTTTTCAGAGTATTCTTACTCAGCATTGACTACACTGAGGAAAAACTTCCATTCAGCGTTCGCTTTCACACGCCACATACATCTTTAGCTATGACTTGCTTAGCATCTTCATACATTCATTCATGTTCTCATTTCCTTTTCTCTTATAGCAGGCAGAAGGAGAATGAGTTATTTGCTTTCTGTTTCATAATTGTCAGGGTCGCTGAACACCTTGTAGGTACTTAGCTGAATCTTTTAATATGTAGTTTTTAATACTACAAGAAATTGTAGTTTAGACTGTTGTAAAGCATTAACAGAGCTGATGGACAGGTGGGGCTGTGATTACCCATGTTTAATATTTTCACTAAAGCCATAAAATGTCTAATTAAACAGTTCATGGGGTAAATTTATGTACTGTGTGGAGCATAAGGGATAATCTGTATAATTGGAAACTGGAAGAGTCATGGCTTGCTTGGTCCCAGGTGCTGTAATTATCAGTGACACAGGTGTAATGGGGAAGACTAAACTTGTGCCGATTTTTTTTGAGGAGCCCGTATGAGGGAGAGGGTCGGGATGAGGCGAGCAGGTGAGAAAAAAACGCGGCCGACGGGCCAATCCGACAAATCAATCCTGAATCCATTACTGAGCAGATTGCACTGATTACGGATGCAGTGATTGGGGGGGGGGGGGGTTAATTGGATGATAATTGATGAATGACTGTTGCTGGTATGAGTGTGGAAAATCTGTTCCGTAAATTGAATCAAATGATTTTCTATGTGATGTCTGTCTTTCTGTCTGTCTGTTAGTCACTGGTTTCTGTAGCAGGGAGCAGGTTGTTTTTGAGTTTGTGTTTTTGGAGCACATCCATCCCGATGTATCTAAATTCTTTGAATCAGTGCATTGCCATCATGACCATCACTTCATTAACATGAATACACAGCCTGCTATACCTTCCAGTTCTCTCTCTAAAACGCACCTCTAAAACACAACTTAAGATGCATACAGGCACTATGTTATGTGAATAGGTCAGACTCCAGTGTAGTTTTAAATTCATACACCAGGTGTCTAGGTTCTTATGTGTATCATTGTATCTGTGATGTTAAAATGCGTCAGTTGTGGTTTCCTCTGACATGCAGACACGTGTGTGTGTGTGAGTGTGTGTGAGTGTGTGTGTGACTGAATGAATGAGAGAAGGAGAGAGGGTAGGACTTAGTTAAGATTCACTTTAAATTAAGCAAAACTCGCTGCTCTAAGCTCCCTCTACAAAACGTGCTCTGCTTCCGCAGATCTTCAGGTGAGTAAGTGCAGTTTCACGTGGGGCCTGGCAGCGTTCAGAATCTGTCAGACTGATGTTTGGTCTTTTCTTTCACTATCACTCCCTCCACACTAATCCAACCTCTCCCATTACTGCTATCTTCTCCCTTAACTTGCTGCCTTAATGTTTCTCACGCTGCCTTCTTTCCCCTACTCATCTTTTTCATTATCTGTCGATCCTCTCCCCATTCCCCTCCGTCTCTGCTGTCTCCCGCTCTTTCACGACCCCCACCCCACCCTACCCCACCCACACTCCACCCCCACCCCACCCCACCCGCTCCAGGCCAATGCTGAGCACCGCCGACAAGAGGGACAAAGGCCCAGGCGGCACGCTAGGCTCCGTGGGCGACGAGAACAAGGACTCGCTGTCCCCGTCGCCCGTCCCCAGCACGCCCACCCCGCCCCAGCACCAGCCCTCCAAGGACTCGAAGCCGCGCTCCCTGCGCTTCACCTGGAGCATGAAGACCACGTCCTCCATGGAGCCCAACGAGATGATGAAGGAGATCCGCAAGGTGCTGGACTCCAACAGCTGCGAGTACGAGCTACGCGAGCGCTTCATGCTGCTCTGCGTGTCGGGCAACCCGGCGCGCGACGACTTCGTGCAGTGGGAGATGGAGGTGTGCAAGCTGCCCCGCCTCTCCCTCAACGGCGTCCGCTTCAAGCGCATCTCCGGTACCTCCATCGCCTTCAAGAACATCGCCTCCAAGATCGCCAATGAGCTCAAACTGTGAGGGACGGGGGGAAACAAGCCAGCAGGGCAGAGAGAGAGAGAGGGAGGGAGGAGGACTAAAACCTGGGGAAGTGGACACCGGGAGAGAGGGGGGCTGTTTGCAGGAGTGGAGGAACTCGAGCTTTGAGAGACCAGGACAACGGAGAGAACTGAAGCTTTTTAAGAGAGGTGGAGGTTTGATTTATGGAAAGTGCATAAACTTGACAGGGCAGAAGAAGTTGGGAGAGGTTTCTGGGGCAGGTGTGTGTACAGATTTTTAGGGGGTGGTTTGTTTTGGGGAGGTGTTTTTCTGTTTGGGTTTTCTGTCCCCCCTCCTCCCCTTTCTTTTTTTTTTTGTTGTCCTCTTATGTGGCTATTTTTGTGTTTTCCCTGGTGGTCTTTATTAAACCTCATGTCTCATTTCAGTTAGAGTGGAGTGATGAGGAAATGGAGAGGAAGGGGAGAGAGAAATGAACTGATCAACAGAATGTGGGTTTCCTGTTATAAGTTATAAACTCAAACCAGCTCCTGTTAGTGCAAGTTGTAACCTTCCCCCACTCCTTCCCCTCCCCTAACCCAAATGATGGTGAAGTACCATACTACTTGAGTATCGTACTCCTTATTCCAGGTGTGTACTGCAACCGGACTGAGAGCGCTGCAGTTTAACACTCTGAATGTACAACCGCAGTGATGCGCAAGCAAGCCTCAGTTAGCAACTTACTGGGCGGAGCTAGCAGTGACTCATTTTCAATTCAAAGGGCTTTGATTGGTTCAAATCACATAATTGACAACCTATGGCAGCTCCGCCCATTGAGTGTTCCATGAGGCTTGAGTCCATCACTACAGCACATACAGGGTCTTACCTGAGGATAAACTGAGAGTTTGGATTTGAACCTGAAGTCTTCTAGTTATGAGCTGTCACGATTCTGCCCTCCTCCCCCACATTTCTTTTCTACAGCAGGGGTTATTTTTTTCTGAATAACTAATTAAGGGCCAATTAAGTAATTATTGGTGGATTGTATTGTAATTAAGAGTTGTTGGTTGGTTTCAAAGTGCTGCACTGGAGTGAGTCAGAGTTTTGTTGCCTTTCTGGAGAAAATTATTAATATTATAAGAATAAACAAAGTTGAATGATTGTTTTTGTTTTTGTGTTTTGTTTGGTTGCATCTCATTTTTGTATAGGGAAATGGAACCTCCTGTTATACCCCTCAACCTTCCGTAAAGCAATTTAGCCGAGTAGGAGTGGAAATATTCCTGAAAAAATCTTTAAACGTTTATCACTGGAAAGAAAGAAGGGTCCTATTTTGATTTTGATCTCTTTTTTTAGCTGTTGAAAAATCCATTGATTCAGCTCTTTGTATTCCTTATAATCACTTAACGGTCATTGTGACAGCCAGCAACATGGCTAGGTAACTATAATTTATTTAAAATGTGGTTTGCTTTCCCCTGATACTGTAGTTTCCTTATCATGCACTAGTCGCTCCATAAATTCCAGCTGCAAGTTTAGGTATCTGATACTGGTCATGAGCACCTGGAATTCTGGAGTTCAAAGGCTGCCTGTTCTTGATTTGCGGGAATGTATGTGTGGATATAGCTTTTCAACATTATTTGTATAAAATCTGGTAATGCACACACTCCTCTTCAGCATCAGCTTGTGCTGTTACAGACAATGATGAAATCTGCTGTAAAGTAAAAACCGAGAGATGCCCAAGGTCTCCCCAGCGTCTTCCTGCTTGAAACCACATGGTTTTTCCTGATCAGCCAGGGGGGGGAAATGCATTCCCAGGACCGGACAAGTTAACCGCTTACCACTGACTCCATGAACTGTACATCATGCATGTAGATGTATTGTATGTGGCTTGCATCCCACACCTGCTGCTGATGCGTGCACTTTTTCTTACCAGGGGAAGGACAGCTCCTTTTCTTGAGGTCGTGATCTGAGAATGAAACCTCTGGCAGTCTTGGTTTTATTGCTTGAGGAATCCCTTACGTTAAGACGGAATTGAGTGAATGAGTGTCCTCATTCAGCAATTTTTTTTCAGGCGCACTGATACCGTTTGCACTCAGAACTGGGAGTTGGGCTTTAATTAAAAATGATTCAGTGAAGGCAAGGACACAGCGAGGCAGGCGATTCCGGGCCCTCAGGTAGACTGAGCACCTGGAGAGAAGGCCGACTGCGAACAGGACTGAACATCCCTGAGAGGCAGGAAGTCTGCCGGCCACCAGCCCCCCCCCCCCGGACCCACATGCTGCTTCAGCTCCCGTCAACATCGCCTGCTTTACAATCGAGACGCGTTTCCAGCCAGCACTCCACGGATTGCACCCTCCTCCATCTCAGTCTGAGCCAGGCACAGTCACATGGCTTGACTCATGGAAATAAAAAAAAAAAAAAAAAAAAAAAACTTTTGCTCTCTTGCGGTGGGGGAACTACAAATGTGAAGGTTGCAGTTAAAAGGAGGAAAAAAAAAACTTTTTTATTGTAACAGATAACCAAGACAAATCTAAGTTAAGAGTGATGGATGGGGAACAAGTGGTTGATCTAAGTGCAAGTGAACAATTTTCAGACACATGTGCACATCTGTCTATCCTTTTAGCTTTTTCTTTAAATTTCCCAGTTTTTTTTTTTTTTTTTTTTGAAGATGCTTTCAGATGATTGTTATCAAGGTGCTGGGAATATTTTTCTTCAGGGTTGATCTTATTTTTTTCCTTTTATATTGGTGTAAGTTACAATGTGTCATTCATGCCGGGGTGCAACTACGTTTATTTTGTCCATTTTTTTTTTGTGAGAAAATGAGAAAATTAAACAATATAAATAAAATGCATCTAAAACAAAACTATTTGTGCTCAATCAGTAAACAAAGCAAATTTTTACAGAGGGTATCTTAAGATGTGATTTGGTGCAGAGATGAACCCCCTTCCTGACAGACACACCTGGGGCAAAAAGCAGCTCTGAAATTTTTCCTGAAGGTCTGCAGGAGGAAATAAAGCATAAGCAATCAGGTGAAGTATACCGCCAGTCTGTAGCATGTTTGCTGTGGTCTGAAAACTAGGCAAGGACCTTGTGCAGGGAAACGGTTATAAAAATGTCCCTCTGAGCAGCTCTGGTCCCAGTTATGTCATCAGTAGTTGGGAGGCTCAGCTCTTGGCTGCCTGCATGTAAGAAACATTTTTCTTCCTTTTGTTTCATATATGTACTATAGACAGATCTGACAAAGGTTTTTTGAAGACCCGAAAAGTAGCAGGAACCAACTCATAGCAACTTGTGGCAACCCTGCTCCACTCCACATGTCAGTGTGATACATGCGTGCAGTTACTGTGTGGCTTTGTATTTTAACATGCCTGACTGCTTATACACATGAAGTCTGAACATGAGGAAAAACCGCAATAAGTGCTTTGGGTCTTCAGAGCGTATACATACACAACAATCCACTGAACCTGCACAGTACTGAAGGCCCTGTAAGAATCCAGAACCAGCTCCATCTGCTATCATGGGAAAAAAGCAGATACAGAATGCAAATACAGAATTTTAATTTATTTAATTCAAAACAATTACAGCCTTCATAAAAAAATGAAATCAGTCACATTCACTCAGGGTGAAAATACCTGTACTGCTAACTTAGTCTTCTAGTGCCAGTGTTTACTTATGTAGTCTTCCGTGCCTGCATGTTTGTAAGTCAAAACCAGTCAAGTATTTTGCAATTTAGTGTTTGGATCTACTCTAATCTACATTTATAAAGCACCTATTGTGTGCATTTCTCTCAGTAACCTGCTAATAGTTAACAGCTCCTCTGTGCCTGACTACATGACCACAGTTTCACCTTGAACTTTGGGTCTGAAAAGGCCAACATCTAACTCCACACCTATCAATAGAAATCTGCTTACCATAAAAAACAATTTCAGTGTTGCTATGGAAACAAGTAGCTAAGGTCAAGGTAATCGTATACAAAGCATGCCAGTGTACATTATCGTTGAATCCACACCCCCAACATATGCCCTGTTCAGAAGAATCAGTAGTTCAGATGCCATGCACTAAACCCTTCAGCACTGGGGGGTAACAGCCCACTGAAGATGTAAAACATTCTTGTCACCCCCCCCTCACTCCTACCCCTCCGTTCTCAAAACCTTGCAGCTCTCCATTCTGTTACCGTCCCCACATGTGGTATCTGTACTCCACCTCTCCTCCTGCTTCTTAGTGAGAGTGGGGAGGTTCCACTTTCAGGCCCACCAAGGAAGGCGGTAACTGACCCGGAGAAGACGACGAGGAATTGGAATTAGAGCTTAGTGAGTTTCGAAGCCCCCCCTGGTGGCGGGAGGATGCGACTGCTGGCCGTATCAGGGGAGGGGGTGGATGATTGTGAGGGGTGCGGGTTTGGACAGGACGAGTCTGCAGGGGCGGGGGCTGGCGTAGCAGGCTGGGAGGGGCCGGGGGAGGAGCCGGGCGAAGCAAGGGGGGTGGCTGAGACATGGAGGCGGGGCCTTGATTTGTGCTGGAGTTACTGACGTTACTTCCAGTGGGAGGTGTCGAGGTCCTGGTTTGGGAGGGTGGGTACTCTGTGGTGATCTGGACCTTTAGGGAGAATGACAACATGAGGAAATGGTTAGATTAACAGGTCAAAAAATTACATTTCAGAGTGAACTATTCGATGCCAACATTGCTTCTGTAGCTTACACTATCTGGTCACCCTCCTTCTATCCTTCATCTCTCCTTTTCCCTTTCCCTTCTTCCCTTTCCTGTGCCTACTTTTCGCTGTCTTCCTCCTCTTTGGGTTGCTGCCTTTAACAGTGAGATTTCCACTGTGAGCCCAACTGGCTGACAGCACTGTCTCTGCACTGTAATGACCTTCCCCTCAGCTCAATTTACATTCCAGGCCATTCCACACAGCCTGCAGACTTTACAACATAACCAGCACATTTCTGCATTTGTTCAAAATGAAATGCCTGTACTGGAACATAACAAACAACCGCTGTAGGGAACAAGCGTATGAATATTGGACACGGTATAACACAGGAATTTCTCTGGAGAGGCTTTCCCATGAGACGTCTGCATCATGGTGTGAAATCACTTTCTACAGGTGTGATACTGATTCTTCCCTTTTACCTCACATCCACCATGATTCCTTCCCCATCTTTCATCCCTCCCCTTGCTGTCTCACCTCCACCCATCCCTCCCTCCTGTCTCCTTTTCCCCCTCCTCACCCCCCATCCTCACCTCTTCTTTTTCCATCCTTCCAAACCTCCCCCCTCTTCCCTGCTCCTCCTCCATCCTCACCTCCTCTCTCCTTTTCCCCTGTTCCTCCTCCATCCTCACCACCTCTGCTTTTCCCCTGCTCCTCCTCTATCCTCACCTCCTCCTCTTCCATCCTTACCTCCTCTCTCCTTTTCCCCTCCTCCTCCTCCATCCTCACCTCCTCTCTCCTCTTCCCCTGCTCCTCCTCCATCCTCACCTCCTCCTCTTCTCCGCAGCTGCTTCCCCCAGACGCCCGTCCTCCTGCGGCTGCAGCCGGACTCTTGCTGTCCTCCATGTTCCCAGCATGCCCCTGGAGCACCTCCTGTTCCGCCTGCCACTCCTGCAGCACTTCTTCCAGGTTGAAGCGACGCCGGTAGCTCACGAAGAAGGAGCTCACCTGGGAGACAGTCTTATTCCCGATCACCTCGGCGATGGCCGCCAGATCCTTCCCATAGCGCCTGATGGCTGGAGGGACAGGGAGGGGTGAAGTCTGTTAATCTTCAGTTGTTCCAGAGAGCTTTCTCCTACGTAAATGTTCAAAATGCAGCAAAGTGCACAGACGGCATCTTACCCTGTACAGCTAGGAGCTGCTCCTCTGTTGTCCAGCGAGAGTTAATCTTGGGAGTGGGCTGCAGCGATACAGAAACAATAAGAAGTCAGGGAGGCCGTGACAGAAAGCCAGTCAGTCAACCTGACAGGACCTCTCTTTCACACTGACAGCTAGCTGGGCATGTTGATTAGCAGCAGTACTGGCAGCAGTATCCACACAAACTTGTTTTCCCCCCCATCAACTGCACTCATGTCATCCATCCACAGCCTGCTGGTCTGGTGAATTTTTATGCCATAAATTTGCTCGAGTATTTAGTTATATTACCTATATTATCTTTCACTTACTCATCTGAATGACCAGTGATAAAATCTGCACTGCTGTAGTGGTACACAGGAAAACCTTTTTGTACATGTTGCTGGCAACAAATCAAGTGAAGTGAAACAAATCAAGCCAAAAGGATGATAAACCTTTTAGTTGTTAAATCTAAACCTGCAAAGACCTCTATGCACCTAAGCCTACTCTGTCTTTTCAGAGATGACTGTAAAAATTGAAATATGACTGATATTAGATATTTTTAGCAAGAAGTGTGCTGTATAAAATTACAGTGCCCCATTCAAAGCCCTGTAGCAGATGCACCTACTGTACTCTCATCAGCCTGGAGTCTGTTCCTTACTTTACACTTTCAGCATGAAAGCTATACCCAACCTTTTCAGATTGCACCTGGTTCTGATTCAGTGAGAACAGTCCTACTCACCCAGAAAATAATCCTCTGTGCTGTCAGTGTCCATATGCAGTCTCATTACATCAGTTTCTTATCGCTTTTTTTATCATGTTATCCCTTTATACAGCTGGATTTTTACTGAGGCAATTGTAAGTTAAGTGCTCAAGGGTACAGCAGCAGTGCCCCAGTGGGGAATCGAACTGGCAACCTTTTGGTTACGAGTCCTGCTCCTTATCCACTATGCCACGCTGCCGCCACCACGGTCTCACTGGTGTTCTGTGTCAGCGTGTCTGTTCTCAGTATCTGATCTGCACTGGGCTGTCGCCATGCGCCCTGCCTCAGTGTTAGTGGCTCTGGTGTCTGTGCTGTACCTCAGTGGGCCGCTGGGTGTCGACTCCTCCATCCAGGTCCTGCTTCAGGCTGCTGTTCATCTGCTTAATGCTCTGAACCTGTGGTGCAGCAGGACAGAGGAATAAGCGTGGAACCGTTACATCAACGGAAAACTACCAGCTATCCAACCAACTGCACTTAGGTAACTGTGGCTAATAGTGCTAGCGCCAATATCTACTGTGAAGCTGTGTGCAGTCAAAGGAGCATGAGGTCCTTGTATAGAAATGTGAGTGTTATATGTGCATTATATGAGCAGGCTTTTTGCTGTCATAGACCCAAAAAATGTCACGGGGCAAACCTCAGTAAGCAGGTGTATGACAATCGGATGCTTCTGTACCTGGCCCAGAATTAAACATTGACTCTTCTACCCCTATTGGAATAGGAGTCTATTACATGAGAAGAGTTCTATGTAAACAGAATTTGTATGTGCGTGAGATCACCTTGGAAACTAACCAATTCCCTTTGGATCATTCTAGCTATTCCAGTTCTACAAAAAAACACGCCTCACTTCAAGATCCTGCACTGCCTGATGCACTTGTCTGCTGAAAATCAGTGTCCTTCCATCTGAGATATCAATAATAAATAAATAAATATATAACAGTGAAAGAAAGTGTATACTGATTGATGTAGCGGTACACGTCCATCAAGCTAACTAGGATCTTGAGATTGAGATCAAAAGTATATGGGGAATGTCCACAGAGATTATACCAGTGGTTATAGGAGCTCTAGGACTTGTTAAAGAAGGCTTGGAAAAATTTACCAATAGGATTCCAAGCAACATCAACATCCAAGAAGTAGAGAAGATAACCCTCCTAAGAACAGTGCGCATTTTGCGGAAGGTGCTGTCCATTACATTAAATACAATCTATCCTATAGCACCCACGGACCACTGTTTGGACCTGGTTCTATAGAAGTATTTCAAGATGTAAGAAAGACAATGATAATGATAATATAATGATGATAATAATAAATAATAATAATAAACACCTGTCTCTTCAGTGACACCAGCTGGGTGTCCAGCTGTTTCAGCAATACAGCTCCCGCATCCGGGGGTGCAGAAAGGGACACGAGGTCTTCCTGAATGAGGTGCATGCCCTTTGGGGGGCGCCGGCGAGCTCGCAGGGGGTGGTGCCTGTATTGTGAACCCTGGCTCTCCTTCCTGACCGGGCCTGACCTCCCAGAACTGCCCTTCTGCCCCCCCCTATTGCTCGTGCTGTGTTTCTGGGCCTAACAGAGACAGAGAGAGGGGAAGGGGAGGGGAAGTGGGCAGAGAGGGAGGGACAGATGCTCTTTGATAACAGTGCAGCTAATTTACCAGGAAACAGCAGAGTGGCCTACGACAAACTACACTCTACAAAACAGTTTCTCTGTCGTTTATTCCTCTGCAGTCATGATATGAAAAAGATGGCACATCTGCACACAGATCACCCAAAAATGCAGCTGTTAATACTATGAAGCTGAAAGCTGTGTTCATTCTCCCTAGTGATTTTGTACGATTTGAGATTCTCCACCCCCCCCTAACCTTAAGTCCTGTATTCGCTGCTCAATAACAGAATTGCGAATGTTACTTAATACATTCAGTGGTGTACAAATATTTCAAGAAATTGAGGCATTTATAAATGAAGGCTCCGACTGACTGGTGCTAAAGATAGAGGAAGGCCAGCACACTGACACAATACAGACTTATTAAACATGCCATGTAATGCCAATATTATACAAGTTTACTCATACTCACGTCTTTCTTGGCATCCATTTCAAAATCACTGTCGCTCCCTCCGTCCCCTTCCTCTCCCTCATCGTTGCTGAAAGAGTGAAAAGAGTCGTAAGGGGCCACAATCCACTAGTAACTATATTAATTCAATAAAGACTATATATAGGGCAGAGAAAATAATAGGAACACCAAACAATATATGCATATTATCGACTAATAAGGAGCTGGGTTGCCCTTGGCCTTCAGAACAGCTTCAGTCCTTCTTGCAATGCTGTTTACACAAGTTATGAACTGTTTGCTAGTGGGATATTGGACCAAGCTTCCAGAAGGAAAGCCTCTAGTTCTTTGAGAAATTAAGGAAATGGTGGAAACTCTGCACAGCCATTAAAATTCAATAATGTTTAAATCTGGTGACTGGGAGGCCGGGAGGGGTATCTGACTTCATGCTGGTGTTGATGAAATCCCTCTTGAATCCATTTTCAGTGTGTATGGGAGTGTTATCGACTTGGAATATGGTAATATCTTCAGGAAACGTTTCCTCCACAGGGTGCACCTGGTAGCCTAAAATGTTGCTTTAGAAAGTGTTGCTATTAAAGCATCTTTTATAGCAGACAAATATTGGTAATTAGTAGTGATCTTTAATATGAAACATGTTGACTCCTTTTTATTGCGATTTAGTTGCTTCAGAATACTAGCATTTTTTGGTTTGGCGTTTCATTATTTTGTCTGCCCCCTGTATTTGCACACAAATGGAGGAGTACATAAAAGCCTGTTCCTCCATCTCTTACCTGTCATCCTTTTCTCTCTTGCTCATCAAACGCCGAGCCTGTCGATCCATGACACTAGTGCGGGTCCGAGTTTTCTTCCAGGAGTAATAATACTTCACCAGGCTGGAAATCAGCTTGTCAGGCAACTGTGAAACACAGGTTGTACTCACTGGTCAAATTTCAGTAACTCTCTCGGTCTTTGAATTACTACAGACTTTTACAACTTGAATTGTATAAAACTGATCTGTTACAAGTAGTGGATGCAGTAATAGCAAACAGCAGGACTGTAACAGTGATATAATCATGAGTTTGCACTACTATTAGTGGAAAGAGTAATCAACTGCATCTAATTTCGTAATCTTAACACACTTGCCATAAAGCATTTTGGCTGCTGAAAAACAGACTGAATTATCGACTGCTCTGCTAGCCACCCCCACCCTGCCCTCTTACCATCTGCTGTATTCTGTGGAAGCTCTTGCCGTGGAAGCTGAAGGCCTGCTCAAACAGCACCTTGTCCTCCACCGTCCACTCCTCAGGCGAGGGGGTGAAGTTAGCCAAATCTGCCAGGGACTTTTCCACATCGTGTTTGTGCCAGAGCAGCATGCCCAGGGCCTGTGGGGGGAGGCACAGCAAGAGTTTAGCCATGCTTAAACGGCACTGTAGCATAGTGATTAAGGAGCCGGACTCATAACCGGAAGGTTGCCGGTTCAATTCCCCTATGGGGCACTGCTGCTGTACAAAGTACTGAACCCACAATCTCCTCAGTAAATATGCAGCTGTATAAATGGATAACGCTGTAAAAAAAAAACTGTAACCCATGTAAGTCACTCTGGATAAGAGTGTCTTCTAAATGCCAATAATGTAGTGTAATGTAAGGGTTCAGATGAACTATGCAGCAGTGGAGAGACTCAGTCTTCACACAAGATTGGCAGTTGGTCATACTAAAGACTCTAAAGGAGGAAACCAAAGGCCTCGCTGTTTGGCAGCGAGATTTAAACAGATGTACACTGATGGAGGTACAACTGATGATAGTCTGACGCCCTGTCAAGGAGACGTACAGCATTGCTTTATCTGGGTGCTTCATGCCACAGAGAGCTGCATCAGCTGTCAAGCTGTGAGCTACAGATCCTCTGGAGAAGACTTACAGCTTCAGTGTGCTACTGAACAGCACACAGCTGCAGAGAGCTGTCTTGCAACGTACAGTGCTCATTCATTACAGCACAGTTGCGGGGATTTACAATTGAGAGCTTGTGTCAGTGGGGGGGGGGTTCCCTGTTATAGAGAATGGCTTATGGCCAGTTGTGCACACAGCCACACAGCTGCAATTCTAAAGCAGAAGCATTATTTACGACGAGTGCACTTAAGAATGTACTGACCAATTTGTATTAAGAAATATGAATAATACAAATTGTTCGGTACATTCTTAACCGTACGCATATCGAATACTGCACTACACTGAATATTAAAATAATTTTATGTTATATCTGTTCAGTGCTCAGTAATTTTACTATGGTCACATTTCAACATGATAGCCGTTTTACAATAAAATTAAATTCATGGCAATGCTGTTTTTAACTGTTCTGCCATTAAATCACTCTCTGAGGTAGTACATAAGCTCACTGTACTATACCTGTTCCATGTTGTAGCCGTGTTTCTCTTTTGCCATCAGAATGTATTCATCCACTGAGATGGAAAGAAAGAGTGTTATCAGTGTAAGATCCACTGAGCTACATCAGTATTAATACTATACCAAGTTTCAATTTAGAAAGGAGAGCTAGATTATTCCTTACATTCAGCATCAGACACCAGCTGGTTGGGGGACCACACCAGCATACCTCTCTGATCCTTCTCAGTGTATTGAGGGGGGCCATCTGCAATTACAAAATGACAAACTCTCAGATCAACAGGCAGATACAGACTCCCTGTCAAGCTGTCATGTCTGCTTAGTGATTTGCTCACACACACACACACACACACACACACATTTCCTCCAACACACATTTAAGTCTGCATGCCCACAAGCATCCCACAAAATGTCACGAATGCTCCCAACAGGAACTACACAGCGGTACATCCAGAGTGGCTGAATTACTGTAGGACGTCTCCACATTTTCCCTTTAATTCCTTTGAGCACTGCCCCTTATTCCTGCCCTCTCAACTGCCCCCTTGTTCTTTTTTGCCACCTTCCTCCATCTCTTTTGTTACCCATTCTGTGACTTCCTCAAGTCTATGTTCTCTATCGACCACAACGGTCTGCTACTGAACTGGTGGTCCCATCTCGGCACAAAATCACTTGCCAGAACCTTCCCCCCCGACGGTGCACTGAACTTCCAAACTCCCTTCCGCTCGGTCCCTCACTATCTTTAAGAAAAACCTGAAGACACGGCTCTTCCGTGCCCACCTGAACACCTCACACGCTACCGCCTATTGAAACGTGGTCATGATGTGCTTCTAATACTGCTGACTCCTTATGTGGCTATTTGCGCTTTGAAGCCGCTTTGGATAAAAGTATCTGCCAAATGAATAAATGTGAATGTACAGGTCGCAGCGTCCCCCTTTCATACCTGGTTTGTACTCAGGAATCAGGGCCTGGTAGTCTCCCCCGACGCGAATCATACTGTCTGTGGGGAAAAAAAAGGAAACACACACTCAGATAAAATCCCATAATGCACCTGGGTGGACAGATGGATGGGGAGAGAGGAGAAAGGAAGGAAAAAGAAAAGGCTGAGAAGGAAGGGTACAAAAAATGAAGGAGGTGGTAGAGGGAATAACGCGGTGTGGGAGAGGGCAATTAATGACAGGAGGAAGCAGCACAGAGGGTTTGGCAGAAGTGAGAACAGGGCAACGCAGAAAGCAGCTGACTGTGCAGCAGCATCTGGTGTAGTGACGAGGCCTGAGAGCATGTGCATGTGCAGCAGATGCACAAGCGTGTCCTTCCAGCACTGCGGCCATGTTGCCAGTTGAATAGTGCGTTACATGTACAAACAGCACCAGGTTTTAAAGTGGGTCATACTGTTGGTCAGAGCAACGAAGAAGGTGTAACACCACGCATAAGATGTACAGCAGGTGCAGCTCATACAAATGCAAATGAGGAAGTATACTTTAGTGTGTAGCATGGGTTTTAAGCTCATTTTTTCCCATGAGTTTAGAAGTAATTTGTATCTTTTATAGTCAGTGGTGTTGTCCACACAGTCAATCTTGTCACGTAATTTTTGCTCTGCTACCCAGTTACCCTGCCTAGTTTGATTTCAACTGCACCACTTTGCAACTTCTACACTACGGGCAGAAAACTACAGGCACTGATGTACCAATCCAAAGATCCATCCCTAAACCGACTGTGTTTATCAGCAAGTCTGGCGTGGACACACAATTCAGGCGCTGCACCTAGCATTAACGAACTGTGACGGGTGAAATTTGGAAGGCCGTGTAGCAGAGTTTGAGTGGCACAGCAGTGTTTCGAGTGTGTGGCACTGTGCGTAAAAACGGTGTAGTAACGCGGGGTAGAGGCAGAAACGGTGTAGTAACGCGGGGTAGAGGCAGAAACGGTGTAGTAACACGGGGTAGAGGCAGAAACGGTGTAGTAACGCGGGGTAGAGGCAGAAATGGTGTAGTAACGCGCGGTAGAGGCAGAAACGGTGTAGTAACACGGGGTAGAGGCAGAAATGGTGTAGTAACGCGGGGTAGAGGCAGAAACGGTGTAGTAACGCGCGGTAGAGGCAGAAACGGTGTAGTAACGCGGGGTAGAGGCAGAAACGGTGTAGTAACGTGGGGTAGAGGCAGAAACGGTGTAGTAACGCGCGGTAGAGGCAGAAACGGTGTAGTAAATGTACAGAAGCGTACCGTGGGCGTGCTCCTCGTCACTGCTCTCCTCCTCAGAGTGCTGGGTGCTGCCATTGGTCACAGTTTTGGCTCTGCTCCGGGACAGCACGCCAGACCCAGACCGCTCCATCACCGATGGCATGGCGCCTTGACAGCATAGACACACGTATTACTAACACAAACACCTACACATATACTCGGGCCTACCGGCACGGCACCCTATCAACAGACTCATACATTACCAAAATATACTCATATGTAGCAACAGCATGGCAATATAACCACAGTCATGAACACACACATGGGTTACACCTCAGAAGTGGCCTACAGTACTTGCGGGCGCGTAAATTAAGTCAAATTCTTCATTTGTACTACAAGAACACAACATGAATTAATCAGTGGAAGTGCCAAAATTGTAAAATAATGATTAAAACAGGAATTCTCACGAATATAACTTTGCCATCTCCTCCTTCAAATTTATCATTTTTCATTGATAGTTATAATTAATGTCCCGAATGTAAGAAATGCACAAAAACTCAAGAGCATTATTGCACATGCTACATGGAAAAGTGAGCATACACCTCTTTGTGGTTGAAAAAATACTATAACACTGGTGTGTATAATCCATTGAACCCACTACATAATGGTCTGCCAAGAACACACACTGGACTGAAATACATTTTAAACTAGAGATATTAAATGGTTTGTCCTGTTTATGAGACAACTTCACGGTAACTTTGCTAGTCTTCACCGCCAGCTTTGACTGTACTGGTGAAAACAGCTTTGTGGATGCAGTGCAACTTGCTTCCCCCAGGTTGCCATCATAACAACGCTGCGTAAAAATGCCACTGAAATATTAATAATTAAGTGCTTGACTTATGGCTAATGCATTGTTAGGCAGAATATCATCTCAGGCGCGCGGAACAGTTGTCTAGTTTGATACTTCAAGACATATTTAGTGTTAGATATTTTTGAATGTTCTTTCAAAGTAGCAGCGGGCATTCAGCCTCCCCATCAGACAGAAGTTTACGTTATATTAATAAAATAATTAATTAACTGGAAAATATTCGGTCAGGTAAACACAAAATCTGGTTTTAAAGTATTTGTGGTGAGTGGTTGCAAAACAACGAGATAGCCTTTGTTCGATCTTCTTTGATTTGCAACACGAATAACGTGTACTCTGTGCAGCAGTGAAACTGGTGTTGAGTTTGGCTCAGTTAACTATTTTGTTTTGAAACCATTCTGTGTTCATCATTTGCCGGGTGAAATTCTACAGTCAGTTCAGCCTACTTTGAAAACTGCTTCCCTGCTAGAGTTCCTATTCTTATTCAATGGGGGATAATGAACGAACCGATTCGATGATGCTTGCGTTCAGGTCAAGAACAATTGCAGTACACAAGCTTTAAAAGCGACGGAAAAAGGCATTTAAATAAATAAAATCCTGCCATACATTTGGATACTGTATAATTAATCCAATTTACTGTATTTCTAGCGTTAGATACATTTTCAACTTTTGTTGATTGTGAATGATATTTATGAAATTAATATTTAAGTCCAGCTGATTGGGTTAAGAAAGCCCACCGCTGTCCACTGTACGTTTACTACTAAAGTCTAAATTAAAAATAATATGATTTAGCAAGGTGACCAACTCAGGGTTCGAGGCTCGTCTCCCATTGAAGTTAACAAGCTATACTGGCTGCACTTATACAAGACATAAATAATTTTTCCTCCCTGAATTTGTGATGTTGAGCAGCTTTTTGACTTAATATTATAATATATGTAACTACAAATAAGCTTCTGCTTTCAAATAATTTTGGTCTGTTATCTCTCTTTTGTCTTGTCTTTTCCCATCTCTCTTGTCTTGGTCCTCACTGCCATTGTTTTATTTTTTTAATAAGAGTGAACAACAGTTTAACGGGAACCAACAATCCAACGTGGGTCTGTTCAGGCGTGCCAAAATAATAATATTTAAAAAAAACATGACGGGGAAAAAGTCACCTTGTTTCCTATACTCCCTCCTGTCCTCCTGGGTGGCAGCCTGCCGTGGTAAGTTTGAATCCTTTTGTTTTTTGCGCTTTAAGTTCTTCTGTTCCTATTCACGTTAGCTAGCCAGGCTAGCTAGCTACCAATTAAAACAACATATGCGTTCGTGAGTTATTCCTGCTCGGTATAAACTTGGTTCAGTCAATTACAGAACAATTTCTCCGGATCGCACAAAACACTCTAAATAAGCAACACTTGTTTCATTTTAACTATCTCACAAACGACTGATGTACCCGCACAATGAAATCAGCGGTAAGCTAACGCGAAGCGTGTGTACGGGTGATTGTGCCGGCAGCCACAGCACACCCCGTTTGCAAACGTATAGTGGGAGCTCGCCGCCTGTTCGCCAACTTCTATGCTAGAATATAGTCCTCTCTAGCAGCGTATAATACAATAATGTAATGGTACACACATAAGTTTTGCGAGACAATAGGCTATATGCAACAAGCGTCTCTGACGTTTGGTGTACGTTTAGTCTATTGTTGTCATTATTGTGAATATAATCTCCTGACCTTTCAACGAATTCAGTTTTTCTGGAAACAGTTATGTTGGTAGTCTAATTATATATATATATATATGTATATTTTAAATTACATTTAAAACTGAACATATAAATCTGTCCTAGATATGGCTAAATATTCACTATTCTATTAAGTGCACCAGTTAGTCCTCTCAAATAACCGACCCGGCGGTCGTGGACTACTTCCCTCCACGAACGCGAAGGGATTTTGCTACGGAGCTCGGTGATGAGGTCGTTCGACCTGCCCTGATGTGGGTATGTGAGTAGAAAGAAAATGAGACAACTGGAATCACGAAACATGCTCCCACGCTGCTAACAAGACAGATAGTAATCAGTAATCAAGTAATCCATCCGTTTTAGGGTTACATGGGTTAGCTATCATGTGGTGCTTCTGTAACCATTTCTTGGCAAAAATTTTTATATTTCAATTATTATGTGTATTTACAGTTTATTCTCAAATGCCGAAGAAATAAATTATTTGCAGAATCTAATAATGTTCACGTGTGCGCAAGTAAAATTAGTTTTAAGTGTAAAACGCGGTTTATCTAAATTACATGTAACAGTGCAGTTCCAAACCAACATGGGGGGGGGGGGGGGGGGGGGGGGGGGCATGGGAATATAGGCACATGTCAACACAAATGCTACTGTGCTCATAACACATACAAAGCACATATACACCAGTACCTGTACACAGTCTCCAGCTCTTCACAATGTTTTGTGTTGTCACAAGTTGACACATGTAAACTCATTACAATGGCACAATATAACTACAACGTCATCACATCCTAAGGATTCTGTCCTGTCACACCCATCTGCTGGTCTGTGTAGCCTTCTCTCTCCTCCATCCCTTTCCTCTCTTGGTCTATTTATTTCTCTCTCTCTTACTCCCCTCTTCCTTGTCCTTCAACATTCATCACCCCCTTCCTGCCCTTCCCTGTCCCTCCATCTCGTTTCTCCTCCAACTCCGCTCCCTCTGTACGCGCCTCCTTTTTTCTGTCCTCTCCCTCACAGCCCAGCTCTCTTCAGTCTATTTACTCTGTGTGTGTGTGTGTGTGTGTGTGTGGGGGGGGGCGGGGGGGGGCGATCACAAACCCCTTTCTCACGTCGTTTATTTTTGAAAATGATTACCAGATCTCACTGAGACTGTGTGCGTGCACATATGTACAGGCATGTCTATGTGTGCAGGTGAAGGAGGAAGAACATCGACTTGAGCTGTGTTCTCACTGTCCGTTAAGTTGCCACAGATTGACCACACATAACAGGAGCTATACTTTAGGCACGTTGAGGTTTACAGTGGTAGGCCCGCAGATGCAGCAGGCTGTTCTTCATCCCTGTAGAGAACTCCCTGACCTCTTCCAAATACCATTTCTTTGATGGAAGACATATGACCTACAGACAAAGAGGGTGGGGCGGAGTTGCTGGGGACCATCTGTCCTGAGATGGGGGAGGGGTAGTGGGGGGGGGGGGGGTGCGTGTGTGTGTGTGTGTGTGTGTGTGGGATATTTGAGAGTTTGGGAATATTGTTAAGAGAGGATACTCACAAACACACAAGCACACGGATACCAATACAACATGACCAGACACTACACAACAGCAGTACAAAATCTGCAAACATTATTCCCAACATTTTGATGTTTTCCAAGCCAAATCAATCTGACTCAGATATTTGAATGTATCCAAAGTTATTAAAAAAAATGTATCACTATTATTATGTTTATGTTACTTTTGTGCTATTTCACTCCAACCAATATTACAAAGCCTGCTCTTCTTTGCTGCTAGTTAATTATTTTCACCCACTAGATTTGCTGTGCTCGTGATTCTAGGTTGTAGAAGTGTTTCCACTCACTGCTGTTTGATCTAAGTGGGTCATTTGAGGGGGTAATGCATTTCACTGAATATGCAAGGGTATTGCTGCTGTTTCCATGATAAAGTAAGGTATGTTCTACTGCAAAATATCTCCATATAAAATAGTATGCAAAGTAAACAAGTTTCAGTCATTTCAGAAGTCCTCTATGGGTGAATATCACCACTCATACAAGTCCACTGTACTTTGAAATGCGTTTGATTCCCACCAGCAGTATTTCTAGCAGTTATCATTTACTATCAACAATCCTTTTCAAATGTATTAAAACTTTGAAATCTGAAAAATTCAAATGGCCAGTTAGACATATTGATAAAAACACAAAGAAAGACTTTTAAAATTTGAAATATGTCCATGTACCAAGTTATCTAAGATCAACTAAAAAATAAAGAAAATCAGAATCTGCAGTAAGCTGAAACCCATAGTCAATAAGCTCAATCTTGAAATGATTGCCATTTTTAATATTATAAATGCTGTTAGTGTTATAAGATTAAAGTCCCTCTTTTTAAATTTATATTTTAGATTGTTCTTATCTTTATTGTTTCACTCTGGAGTGATGATTTAACCGAGGGAAACGCTCTAGTATCCCGCTGCTGTCACTCCTAGTACATTACATAAAATATCTGTTTAACTTTTCGATATTAATCAAATATTATTAAGTATTATTTAGTTGTATACCACAGAAAGTGTTTAATAAACACTTAAAGTTTGTCACAATAAACTAAATAAAAAGCCAAATTATTAACATAAAAAGACATTTTTTACTTCCCAGTCCTTTAATATGAAGAAAGGTAATTTTGCTCTCATTAATTTTTTTTGCACCATGTGGACACTGTGATAAAATGATGTAGCTCATGCTGTTAGGCATGTATTTGTATAAAATGTATTCACATTTAAAATGTTTTAATAAAAACCCAACAAAAGCAAATCCACGGCAACATTCTGGTTTTGAAAGTTCAACACAAGCTTCTGGAACTTTATAGAGGCATCATAGAGGCAGGTTTCTTTTTCACTTGGGATATGAAAGGAAGAAACATACAGAGGAAATTCATTAGGAGCCTGCATCACCATGGTTAAATCACAGAGGTCTCCAAAGACTACAGGCAAATAGTCATTGACCTCAACAAGTTGAGAGATGGCCATAATATAATTTACAAAAAGCTGAATCTACAACTTTCCACTGTAATGTTCACCATTAAGAATATCATTGTCAGTGGTGACAATGATAGCCCTGACAAACTGGCATCTTTAAGTGTCAGAAATAACCATTCAAAGCGTCATGCATGAATGTTGAATTCACTGCTGGACAAGACAGAAGCTCCATCTGAAGGCAACTTGAATTTGCCTCTTTGTTGTAAATCTGAATAAAAACTGGAGGCATACCTCATGGTCAGATACTTTATGTGTTTTGGACATGTTCATCAGCTGCGAGAGAACCCATGCTCTTTGTGAAATTCTGCATTTATGGGTCCTGAAGATCTCGTTAAGGTCATCGCTGTTATGAACACTTTGGCCAGAAACCTGTTTCCCTCTGCCAACAAGCTTAAACATGGCAGAAAATGGACATTCCAGCATAACAATGATATTCATCCTTCAAAGATGATAATCTCAATCTTCAGATCTCATTCCAATCAAACATTTGTGGGTTCAAAGTCAAAGAAGCAGTTCACAAGCAAAAATCAAAAGATCTGAAGGACCTTAAGCAATTCTCCGAAGGGAAATGGTCAAGAATCCCAGCTAGGAGTGTCTGAACACAGGAGTCCTAAAACATGACATGAAGTGTCTTTTCATTGTAGCCCATGCCAGAAGAGTATTTACAAAATAATTATAACAGGAATGTGAATAAATGTGATCCTTGTGTTTCCTGGAATAAAATCGATCGCGTGAAAATTCTTATTTCACTGAAACAAGACCCGATATTTTATATTATGTTTTGTGCTTTCTATTTAGTCGGGAGGTATAAAAAATAATATATAAGGGACAACATAATATACTTAATATGCATGCATATACATATGTGTATGCTAAAATAGTCACTCTTGTATGCTTCTATTTTACAAACATTTTTCTGTTCACTGGTTAATCTTCATTCTTGTAACTGTGATATACATTTCATGTTTGTTAATGAATCCTGCCAATGACGATGTTTCATGCTCATCTGCTAAATAAATAACTATTTTCCAGTGGATACAGCAACCCAAAGACAATAGCTGAACTACTAGAAATCATACTTTTTGACCCAAAATTTAAGCATTATTGTTTTCTTTTGTACTTGAATAGAGTATTTCTGTTTCAATGACGTTTTCCTTTCTACATTGTCTACATATATAATGGCTGTAAAAGGGTTCTCCAGTGGTCACAGGTTGCTTAAAATTTAGGCTAAGAAAGAGACGGTATAGCCGAACAGACGCTAACAGCGCCAGGAGGAAGACCTGCCGAAAACACGGCTTGACCTCTACAGCTTGTGACGTATTTCCCCACGCCAACAGACAGAAAGAGGAAACGATCCTTCGCTCTTCGTGCTAATGTTGAACGGGCGCAATAGGCAGAGAAAAGGAGGGAGGGAAAGGGGAGAGAAAAGAAAGGGGGAATAGAGCTTATTTTGGTCCCTCCTCCAGTTGCCAATTTGGAGGAACAATAAAACGCGATTAGTGGCGATTTGTAGCAGGGTCGCTAGGTAGCTAGCCACTTCAGTTATTTTATTATTATTGCCCCGCTAGCTAGCGAGCAAGCCGACTTGTGCATACACGATATTTTTTTCAATAAAACAAGCCCCCAACACACAAAACAACTTTTGAGTACAAGACCTATAGCTTCGTGCTTGGAGGCGATCGCTTATATACCAAGATATGGGGGTGAGTTTCTCTTGCTAACGTTATGTCCGTGTGGCTGGAGAGTGAGATGCGTGCATCATTGCAAACAAAGAGCGTGCGTTCCGAAATCATGATCGGCGAGTGAATGAATGTGGAGAAGGAGACAAAGATTGCAAAGTAACACTAACCCCCCTTTACAGTTTTCTTTGCCCGCCTCCTTTTGCATCCCGTTATTTTCCTTCACCCTCCTCGTCTCTGTTTTTCCTCCACGTTTTATTTCGGTGCTCCTTGTCTTCCTTTGTCGCGTTCATTATGGAGGAGTCCATTTTTTTTCTTAAGTAGCTAGATACTCCGATGTTAGGTCAGTGTTACTAATGAAATACGCTGTTCTGTGCCGAAGTGTGTATCGTTGGAGAGATTCCTATTTGAAATTGCTGCAGTATAACAATTTAGGGATAACATCGTGCGCTAGGAAATGAAGTTAGATAATAGTGAAACATTGCTTGTGCACGTGCATGCTCGCTGATGTAGACTAACGAGTGCTACTTTGTGAATTGTGAAATCTATAGTAAGATTGCTCGTGCTAATCGCAAGTGTTGTTAATTGAAAAAGTAATCATAATCGCCACATCTTTTCAAATGAATAAATGGAGATGTCACGTTTTTGCAAGGCGGACGGATGTTGCTCAGTGTAGTAGTTTGCATTCACGGGGTTTATTCGTCTTGTCTGTGTAAGTGCGATATGCCCCGATAACACAGTAAAGCACGTTTCCTGCTTTAGGCCTCAATCTGTCCGACCATGTGCAGGTAATAAAGCACTTCTATTGAAACGGCAGAAATCGCTGATTTATTTTTGTGTCTTCATTGGTGCAGTTTAATTAGGACTCCCTGTTTGATCTCATTTAAGGCAACAGTACACAGCTCAGATGAAAATTTGTCATGTGGGGCTGTACAGTGGCTTAACAATATCTAGCTCTTAGTGTTACAGGTGCTTTTCTAATGACAGAATTAGTGTCACACCACGGTTGAGCACCTTTCGGCTGCTTCACAGTAGAAGAACAAATGCTGATTCCATTTCTGGCAAGTATTTTTTTTGCCAGAATGAATGCTAATTTAGTTTTCGAGTAAGGATTTCCAGCAGGTAGTCTGAGGAAGAGCTTGGTTCGGCACATCTTGCAAGTCTACATTGTTTACATGTTAGAGTTTACATGTTAGAGCGCCTTATTAGCTACTGAGACTTGGCACCATGTCTTACCAACTAAATATCACTGTAATGGCGAGGTTGCTCTCTTTGATTGCAAACAACCAGTGAAAAACGACCATTGAAGGATATAATATTTCAGCAGCTTGTTCCTAAGAGGCAATGAGAAAGCCTTGGAAGACCTCATGGCAACAAAATGCCAACACAAAAGCGTACATTGGGGGAAGAGCAGAGAACTTATCAAACTGCCACTAATATTGATTGTGTCGTCCCCCAGAGATTTTGCTATCACTAAAAAGAGAAGGTGAAGCGTATGCGATTTTGTTTCCCCAAAGATATATTCTGTATTTTAAACCCTCAGGGCAAGTTGGCAGGAAAAAAAAATAAAGCCTGGGAACAAAATGATAATCCTATCTGCACCCTGAGGTGGTGAGACACAGCACTCCTCGATTGCAGAACACTTACTGTGTCGTTCCCCATTAATGACTCCACCGTAGCAGATTCATGCAGTGTGACAGGTACGGTTGCTTCAGAAATGCACTGTGTGTTCTTGGCTGTAGTCAGCTTTAATTGGAATTGACTGGCCTGAGACAGGACATTCTGTGGCTGCTTACACCCCCCCCCCACAAGTGCATTTATTTCCAGGCCATTGTTGGTGCCTCATTTGCACAGATCCCATTTTACCTTTTAAGTCTGTGATTGCCGGGTGATCTTGTTGGCCATTGAGGATACAGTCAGTTTCCTGATTTAACTTGTAATTTTAAAGCTTTGTGGTTGTCATGGTGTCTTGTACAACTTGACCTTTACACCAAAGCGTTTTTTTTTTTTTTTGCTGGGTTTTAAACAAGTCTTTTTCAAGATCATCATTCATCTCCTCCATATTGTCCCTGCTGTCAGCGCATTTTTATCTCTTTGTTTTGTGGTTTCTGTCACAGTGTTTGATGTTTTCTGCCCTACTAGGATAAATTTCCATTCAGTACTCTTGGACCAAACCATGGACTAACACCAGTGGTTTGAGAGCAATGTCCCAGCCAGCCCCCTGCCAAACAGAAACCAAAAAAATAAATGCCCCTTCTTCCTCCCCTTTATGAGACATTATAGTTCATAGTTCACAAGCAGAGGTGTGGTGTATACAGAAACTGTATCGGACTTGTGAGTGCTTTCCAGTGAGAAGGACACCTCTCTCTCCTTGTGGTGTGTTGAAGTGGTTACAGAAGTGAACTTCAGGCCTGAGTATAGTATCATTGGTTTTTAAATTGCTGGCACTGTACCTTTGAACAAGGCCCTTCTTTTATTTAAGCAAAATCAAGCTGTGCAAACTTTGCAAAATGTAAAATCGTAAGCACACCAGTCACAGCTAGGCAAGCAGATATCTTACTGTGAAACTGGCTCTCTCCCTTTGTCAGAGGAAGTCAAACAGAGCAAAGGAGAAGAAGCAGAGGCGTTTGGAAGAGAGGGCGGCCATGGATGCGGTGTGCGCCAAGGTCGAAGCAGCCAACAAGGTGAGAGATAAGGTTGCTGCTTCAGCTGCTCCAGGTTGCCCAGAATTCAACTGGTGGTATTCACAAAGTGAGAGGCGAAAGCACTTTTGTGTTCATGATGTCACGATGAGACACAAGTTCCTCTGTTTAAGTTGCTACTTTATTTTGACACATTAAATAATAATACATTGTTAATACATTTAATAATACAGTAAATAGTGAAAGTTCAATGAATGAAATAATGTTCTTCCTGCAGCTTGAGGATCCTCTGGCTTCCTTCCCTGTGTTTAAGAAGTACGACAGGAACGGGTAAGAACCTTAATGTAAGGTCTGTACCATGCAACGTATGATTATATGCTCAGATTCAGTTAATGTTCAGAGCATTCAGCTTCTCATGTTCCTGTGAGGTTTTCCAACTCTTTAGAACCAACAGGTTCAAACAATATCAGTAGGAAGGAAAGATCTACTGAGGACCCTGTTCTGTTTTTAACCCTTTTTTTTTGTCTTGTCATTTTAGCTTAAATCTGCATATAGAGTGCAAGCGTGTTTCATCCCTGAACCCCAGCACAGTGGAGTGGGCGTATGAGCTGACCAGAGCCAACATGCAGAGTCTGTAAGTAGTGAGGCAGGGAGGGAGATGAGGTAGAGGAGGGATGGAAGAAGGGAGGAAGGGTCTTGAGAGCAGCTACAGAAAAAGACAGGTGTGAGAGTGAGTGAGCGAATGTCTGACCTGACCAGAGCTGACATTACAGTTGGTAAGACTTCCGTTTTCTACTTTGAACCTAGTATTTGACCTTCTCTTTGAAAGGTCTGAGATTATTTATGAATGTCCTACTTTCTCCGTCTGTGTAACCTCTTTTCCCCTTGGTTTAGCTATGAACAGAGCGAGTGGGGATGGAAAGAGAGGGAGAAAAGGGAAGAAATGAAGGATGAGAGGGCATGGTACCTCCTTGCTCACGAAGCCGACTCCACCCCCATCGCGTTCTCTCACTTCCGATTTGACGTGGAGTGCGGAGAGGAAGTACTCTATTGGTGAGTTCAAAGACAGCTCAGTCAAATTGTCACTTGGTTGAATGCTGTGTGTTTCTTACCAAAAGCTTCACCAGAATGCTAATGGCACCAAAATCCAAGGACAGCTCAAATACATGTGAAAAGTTTGGCGAGGCTAAGTTGTAAGGACGAAATGGTTAAATTGTTGAAGCAGATAAAATGGAGGAAGAAGAGAGGCAGTTTTATGCTTTTTTTCCCCCCTCTTTATGCAGCCCTGTTTGGAATCATCGATTGTGTATTAGGCTCATCTCACCACGACAACCTTCATTGCAGGAGCGCTAAAGCAAGTTAAATATAATCCTCCGAAGCACTCACATGCATTCGACAGCTGTTTTTCTCAATATAGAAGTCACACAGCTCACTACAGTGGAGTGGGCGCTCATTGGAGGATAGGCACTGCTAAACTGACAGGAACCTAATGAACCGCTGGGTCCTCGAGAGTAGTGAGATGAGGAAGGAAGACTATTTATTCGTCTACCATGGAATGCTGATTATTGTGGGCAAATGAACCTGGGCTGTGAGGCTCATCATCCATTCAAAGCAAACACCTTGTCGACAGCTACTTGGGACCCAGAGTGACAGTTTATTAAAAGCATACTGTGTGCGCTGTAAGTTGCAGCGGTGTGTTTGAACAGTAAACCCTGTTTCAGTTATGAAGTCCAGCTGGAGAGCCGGGTGAGGAGGAAAGGTCTGGGCAAGTTTCTCATTCAGATCCTGCAGCTCATCGCCAACAGGTAAAAACTCCAACTGATTGATCTCCATCATCAACTGACGCTGCCTCATGTGGTTTCACCTTCTGTTGACCCCTGCTTTCCCTGCTGATTGTCACCTAATCACTTCCATCTCACCCTGACTCCAACTGATGTCCTGACCCCATCTCTTGCTCCAACTTATCTGTCACCGCCTATCTTGGGGACTAATATTTAGTCAGATTTTTTTCTGCAGAGTAATTCTCAAAACACTGGATGAAATCCTCTACGAGACATTTATGATTCCCCCTCGATGATGTTATTGTAAATTATCAGGCTTTGTAATTGTGTAATCTATCTGGTGAATATGAGCCTTCTCAGGTTATCTCTGAAGCAAACGGAATGTGATGCTTATGTTGAATAGTGAAATGAAGACTCAGTGAGGCACCAGCCTTCTTCTGTTCTGTTTCCATCTAGCACACAGATGAGGAAGGTGATGTTGACTGTCTTCAAACACAATCATGGTGCTTACCAGTTCTTCAGAGAGGCCTTACAGTAAGTGTTGGACAGTATCTCTGTTCATTCCCCCTTTCTGTCTTGCTCACACCTTACCTTTGGCCCTCTCTTTTCCTTCTTTGTCTTCCTTGTACCCTGTGTTTCTCACCTTGGCTTGTTTTTACAGACAGCCTGTCTGTTGGTGTAACCCACCCCCTGCCATCTCCCCCTCTCAGGTTCGAAATCGATGACACCTCGCCGGGTGTGTCGGGGTGTTGCGGAGACGACTGCTCCTACGAGATACTGAGCCGACGGACGAAATTCGGGGAGGCTGTGGGTCATGGGCACGGTGGAGGACACTGTGGGGGGTGTTGCCATTGAGTGAAAGAGGGGGCCTTATTTCTCAGTGAGAAACAGCCCCACCCCAGGCCAAACCACAGCCACCTGTTTTTCCCTCTACACCCCTCAACATGTATCATAAATGCATTGCCCTAATATCTTCCCTTTAGTACCTGTGCTTGAGGTTTTGCCACACAGTGGAGATTTTACACTCCCCAAAGAATGACCATAGGTTCCTTTAAATATAGAATCTATCTTGCTTTCTGTTTTACATATGGAGTAGTTACCAGTTTAGTATATTAAAACGGGTAGCAATATGATTTATTTACCACAGGTAGGATTGGTCCCAGAAGGCAACATTTCTGTTCATAAAATAAGTCCTGGGGAATTTAGGAGCATTTTGCAAACATACAGGACAGCTATTATTGTTATTACTTATAAGTAACTAATGTCTGAAGTGGGTAATGTGTCTGTTATGGAGGCTGATTGTTGCACCTGTTAGACAGTCCCTACAGATTAATTGGCTAAAGCAGAAAGATCGATGTGAATTGTGTTGCCTGATATGTGTGTGGATTCATGGATGTGAACGATATGTGTTCTTTATTTTGCATCCTCTACAGTTAAAAAAAAGTTACAACTTTAAATCTTAGCAACACAAATATCATCTCTCAGGTTCCACAAATGCAGGATGTATGTTTTAATATGGATTTTAAATGTTGTGGCAAATGGGGGTTTGGGGGGGTAATGGTTGTTTTTGGAGGGGTGAAATGAAGGGGTGGAGGATAGGGTGGGCATGTGAGGTGTATAATATCTACATTTGGAAAAAGGCCTGTTACAGTTTGTTTCCATTTTATATTTTTATAATCATATAAAGCTGTTTCTTATTTTGTGAAATCTCTGTCCCTTATTCCTCCTTCCCTTTTTATACCTCCCTACTTGTCAGTTTTCATGTGTACAGTACAGAAGAAAATTCGTATTTGATTTGCCTTTGTACATGAATTGACTGCAAAAAAAATAAAACATTTACAGTGAAATATGATTAAGAAAAGATTCTTACAGTCCTGTGCTTTATAGTTTCATGTAATAATGAAGGGAACCAGAAACCTGTCTGCCTTGTCAGTGTTTTATTTGTAAGTTACAAATAAAAAGAAACTTGTTTAATTTCTAACTGGTTAATTTTTTTCGGGGGGGGGGGGGGGGGGGGTATTCCCTGACACACTGAATTTCCTACTGATGAGTTTGATTGCAATTAATTTGCGTTAAAAATCGGTTGCATTCTTCGGGAGGGAAGTAAGTGTGTGTGTGAGCGAGGGAGAGAGCGAATGCACCAAATACGCTGTGATTATCTGCTATCTTTTGCTTCTGCTAAAACTCCCCCACCAGGTCTTGCTAGAGAACCTTAATCGAGTGCTAGAAAACATCGTATTACCTGAGGGCGTGTGTGTCGTGGTGGAAATAATTACACCAAATAAATGGTCCGAATAAAACCATCTAAAACCGTCTAAAATCTGTAGACACAGAATCTCAGCAAAGACAGTCATGAAACCTGCTGTTACATTATCAGCTGGACATAACTAAATTAATTACAAATAACACATTGGGATAATTTTATTTTTAGTTATTTTCAATTTGCAAATCTTGCAAAATCTCTACAAATACATACTTGGCGTTCTGAGAATGTATGACTATGGAGATCAGCTCTACAGGGGGTTAAAGCGGATTGGTCGTCGTAGACGACATGCGAACACTTCCGGGGTAAACTGTTCAATATAAAACTTTCGAAAGCATCAGGACGTCCATTTCAAGCCGGGATCGACATCGGGTAAGATCATTGTTGCGCTCTTGAACGCAGACTTGCAAGACAATATGTATTTGAATTTGTATGTCAAGAGCGAGAAGTAGCCTTTGCATTTCATAATTCGTTGTAGATTAGTCAGTGTAATGTTTTATATTTTAAAACGCGTGGTAGTCGCTCCCCAGCCCGCAAAAGCAGCTGTAGGGTCCTACACGTGGCGCTATCCACTTTATCCAGATCCATCCTGCTGCACTGTACTTTATTCTGATGTTATGCTTGTTCACAAATTGTATTTTGTAAATATTTCGATGTTAGTAATGTTTCTAGAGCTTTGCATGACTGACTTCGCTAGGCCCTCGCCACGTTCGCGCAGGACATGGGACGCAGGTGGCCAACATTCCAGTTTCTCAATGATGAAAAATTTCACAGACCTGTACTGAATTGCTGTGATTGCAAATGATTTAATCTGACGAGAAACTGTAGTTGATTTAAGCAGACATTTTGCCTGTGTTGAAACGTAAGGAAGTGAGGTCGAGCCACGTGGTCTGCCTGACTGATCTATTGCGCGCACTCCTGTATTTCCATGGCTAATAACGCTACTTTCCTTTGCCTGGTAGGTAACTCTGACGAGCAAATATCATGCCGATTGGAAAGGGAATGACCGGTGAGTATGCCAGAGTTTTAATATCGCCCATTTTGTTTTCCGCGGGGTCTGATGCATCTTTCGATATTCTGTGGATGGATTAGTCTGACTCTTTGCAAAACGCTTTTTTAAAAATTCTGTTCATGGGTGGATTTTATTTTGTACACTTGGTCATTTTTCATTTTAAGACCTTGCTACTTGGTACAAATGGCTGTGACCAACACCCTCCCCCATGTGCTACTGTTGCTACATCCGGTCCTGACAAATTCCTTAACTACACCCTGAGTAGCATAATGACACAAGGTTGTATTCAGCAGTAGTGCGTGTTAAGGTTGCCTTTCATCACGTGAAAGTGGGCTGTAATTTTCACCTCAACTCCACCCTTTTAACTCAATCTACAAAGGCACTAAATGGTATTTGACCTTAGAGTACTGTAACTGATGGTATAAAATGTTTTCATCCACTCCCTTTTGTGGTTATGTGAAACTTACTGCAAAGCAGGGGCTATCAGGTCTGAAATCTCTGTAGAACATTCTGCCCTTCAGATGATGGACTTGCCATCTTTCTGTTGCTGCTAGCCGTGGTCACATGAATGACTTGTTCCCATCTGCCTAGGTTGGTGGATGCATTTTAAATGGATTTCAATGAAGCATGGATAACATCAGAATGGTAAGATCAAGACTCTGAATGTCATGAGTTATTGTCAGGAAATTGTGTAATTGCTGAACATGAAGCACTCCTTGCAGATGTGCAGTGAGCGTTATGTGATCTGCTGCTGCCTACCCACAGCTGTTCAGATTTGATTTCTGGAAGTGATGAGCTGTGATTACCGCCCCAGTCTGATTTCAGGTGACTGAGTGGTACCCCTCTGATCCACATGTACATTTTTAATCTACAGCAGCACAAGGGTGCAACCCTTACACTAGTTCAAATTCAGTCCTTCGTGTTCATACTGTCTTGTGTAATCTTGTACCTTCTGAGATGATGGTGTAACCCAAAAATTACCGTTTTTGGCAAAATGGTGGTTTGGGTTTAGTATTTAAACAACTTTTGGGTGGCCTGAATGCTTCCATTGTGACCAATGGCTACTGTTGCTTTGCAGATCTGCTCCTGTATTTTCAACATGAGTTTCAAATTCAATGGTGTGCTGAAGACTGAGGCTCAGCGGTAAGAATCTAATCTTCCTCTGGCCCCAATCCTGTGTCTTGTCAATACCGATAATGTGAAATGGAATACCTAATTTAATTTTCAGTTAATCATTGAAACTCAAGTACCTTTAGTCCTTGGGCTGTCACTTCCTAATGTTCAGTTTTGGGTATGTGTGCACTCTCAGTGATTAAACTAACTAGCTCACTTTGAAATGCTGTGAAAAGAGATGAACATCTGAGTGAGTGCTCACAATGCCTGAATACACTGTTTAAATGCTCAGTGTCTAGTGTAACATGTGGGTTATTTTTTTTTTTTGTCAGGAGTGTCTTTGGTACAGCATCATGCAGAGTCCTTTCTATGGTAAGCTTGGAGCCTTTTTTCTGTAAATTGTCCCCAAAAGGTCTGGCATAGTCATACTGTGCTCCCCAGGTTCTTCCTAGGGGTATTGCACCTCTGCACTAGCTGATGAGCTACATTTGGAATCTCGTTCGTCTGAATTCCTGATGAGTCTTTTATTTCTGACAGTTGCAGAGTGTAGTGGCCTGCAGACTCTCACTTTGGCTTGCACTGTCTAATAAGTCATGTTGTTCACAGGAGGGATGGTCCCAAGCTGAAAGTGGCACTCTGTTATGAAAGGTGAGTTACATGGTGTATTTCAGGCATGAAAGTATATTCTGTTGTGCTGGAAGTCACTCTGGATAAGGGCGTCTGCTAAATGCATGTAATTCAATGCAATGTGTCCCTTGGAATGTGTACCTCCCAGTTGTAACATGTAGATGTAGGTGCAAAACCAAATTCATGCTGGCAGGATGCATTGTGTGCAGTTTTTGAATGAAAAAACTTGAGTGATATGTAAGTGACAGTGGCTACATGCCCCCCACCCTCTGAAAATGTGGAATGAGGATTCCTGTTACCGCCCCAGTCTGATGCTGTATGACTGACTGGTACCTCTCTGACCACAATAACCAGGCAATGTAGAGGTTTACTCTAAATCAGTGGTGGAGTCCTGATTTGAACTTACCAGTGTGTTCATCCTGCAGGTTTTCTGTGCTAAGGTGATGGTGTGCTGGAATGGCAGTTGGCACTGGTTTGAAAGCATGTGGAAAGCCGGATGCCTAATTCAGGGTAAGGACACAGGTGCATAAATTGATACCTGTCTGTGCTGAGGTTACATGATGATTTAAAAAAGACAAGCATATGCCTGAATTCGGTGATGCCAGTTAAAAATCTGAACCTCTTAACCTGTACTGCAACTTGGCCTACACTGTTGTCCTGTTGCACCAATGCATTCTCACCTCTTTACAGGTGTTGCCCATCAACTGTGCAGAGGATCATTGACAGGAACACCTTTTAACGGTAAGAGCTGTGAACTGAAGTATTGAATATTCAACAATATAATTCGGAGAGAATTCTCCCCTGCCTCTGAAACCACAAAAGAGAACAAAGCTCCTCAGTGCTGTTGGGGGCAAAATGGGAGGCCTTTTCTGGTTCCCACAGTTTGTGGTAACGTTGATGTTTGGAAGTGATGAGCTATGATTACCGCCCCAGTCTGAAATCATGTGACTGATTGGTACCCCTCTGATCCACAGGGTGAGCTTTCAGGTTCATGACAGGACTGTTAACTCCTGAATTGTTTCTTTACATCTTACGCCTTGCGTGTTGTACATTCCTTCTGCAGGTACTGCAGCATGTAACTGGTGGGACAGATGCACGTGATGGGATGAAGAGACTCAGCATGTAATACTTGAATGAAGATGAAATAAAACCTTGAAAAAGCTGGTTTTGGTGCTTTAAATTCTTGAAGCAGTGCGTTCAACTTCCCAACATTGAGCCAAAGGGCACAAGTAATCACAGATATGAAACTAGTGCTATATGTAGCATTTTTATCAGTGGTGGCCACTTGTAAATTGTTCAGATATCAGCAGTCCTTTAGTGTGCTACTTGTATCTAACTGACTATATCTATAGCCATGGTGGGTAGCAGCCATGTGTCGCTGGCTTCCAGGTTGGGGTAAGATGACTGGCAGAAGTTGTAATTGAAGATTCATTACTGGGGTGCACCTGATCCCCCAAAACGGGGGGTTTCCCCTCATGTGGGAATCAACCTACTAAAAAGGACTCCTTACTGAAATTGACTTTGTGTAGTGCTCGAACGTGAAATGGTAAGACTGTCTAAAGGAAGCAATCATATTTTTATATATATATATATAATAAAATGCAGGAGCGGTGGATTAAATTTTATAGAATTACACAGATTAAAGTTTTTTTTTTTGGTAGATATTGAGTGGTTCTAACGGCTGTATAGCACTGTGTTCACCAGTGGCAGAGAGATTTCAAAAATGCTTCTGAAATGATTTAAGTGGAACACTAGAGGGCAGTAAAATTCCCAGCCTCTGCCGTGACCAGCAGTGCTAAATGTGGATGTACATACATGTGGTTTTAGGTCATAAACACATGGTGATTATTTCTGAAACAGAATTTTGGTGTAACTTCTGGTTGGTGACAATGTGAGTCCAAAAATGTAAGTAGTTGCATGTAATCACCAGTGCAGTGTGGAAAATGCCTTTTTTTGAATGTTATGCTCCCACTGGTCTGGCAATGTTAGCCTGGTCTGACACTTGCTCATTCAACTTGAATGGATGCCCTTATTTTCTGCTGTGCTGGTCGTTCTGGATAAGAGGGTCCGCTAAATTAATGTAATGAAAGTCTTCTGTCACTGATCTTTGCTTCCCCATTGTGAAAGGAAGTTCATTGCAGGTTATGTGTAGGATTTAAGCTGAGTCTGTTGTAAGGAATAAAAGTGCTCAGAAGTGTGAGGAATAAACACTTCCACAATGCCTTTTTTCCCCTCGGTGGAAATGAAATGCTCCTCTGATGTCTTTGCACTTGTTGGTTTTAGCCCCTTGATGGCAGCAAAGACAGTTTAGTGTTATGCTGGAGGGGTATTCTGCTGTGTTTGCACTGAGGAGCCCTAGCCCTTTCAAGTCCTGAATGAGACATTCCCTAAGAGAGTCCGTCTGTGGAGGGTGAAGTTGCTTGGTCTGACTGAGCATGTTTATTGGGATTATGAGTGTTGTATCTGTGTTCATCCTAGTTCCCCTCTTATCTTTTTGTGGATAATGGGAGAGGAGCGCTGTGATTTCCTCTGTAATGCTCACTGAAGGGTTTGTACACATTTACATTTGCATTTATTCATTCAGCAGGCGCCTTTATCCAAAGCGACGTACAAAAGTGCATATAGTGGGCAAATAATATGCACAAGGGCAAGATGTGTACAGGTCATACAATGCAGATAGTGCTGAAGCTGAGCACAAGGTCAGTGTAGTGAGACAGAGCTAATCTGATCTAAGGTTACATATACTGAACACAGTTACTGGGACAATAAAGTGCTGCTATACTACCTAGGCAAAGATGTGCTACAAATACAGCATAAGAGAGAGTGCTACAAGCTCCTGCACAAGACCTATCCTCAGCCTGGAAAGACAATCGCATGTATGACAGTGGAGGAATGATACGGCGTTAAAGGAGCAGCGCCAATTAAAAAGCATAGAATTGAGGCAATTTAACTTTTTTGTGAATCATCATATAAAAACACAAAAACAAAAAATATGTCAGTAAAAAAAAAACAAAAAAAACATCCAGACTAGAAAATTGAGCCATTTTTATTTTTCCTATTTGTGGTTCATAAAACGGATGGATGGAAAGTACACCCATCCCTGGGATGTTCATCTCCTCTTCCCCTAAAACATTGCTAAGAGCACACTGAACAGAGCAGGGCGCCATTTAGGAAAAGACATTTATTATAAGGAGTTATGGCCATGCTGTCTCCAATGAGAACGTGTTATATGTGTAAATCAAATTATTTAATGCAGGGTAGACATGTTCATGGGTTTTTTAATCCATACCAAGATGTTACTCAGAAGAAAACAAACCGGAGCAGGAATAATACAGTAACACTTGATTTATGTCCTATCTTTCCTTGGAAAGAGAATGATTCACACATTTACATTAAAAGCTTTTTTGGCTGCGGGTGATTAGGGTCTGCTAGTGACTTGTTTTGTACTTTGAGACTTGTGTAAGACTTTAAATTACGTGGAATTCAATCAATGTGGTGTTTTCTTCTCTATCTCACTTTTACACTCCCAGACACTCACTGAAATTTCCAGTCCTTTCGGCCACAACGAGAACCATCTGGATTGCCGTGCTGCCTGTTTCTCTCGGGAGAGAGGCCTTTTTACGCCCAGCTGAACTGAACTCATCAGGTCTTTTGATCATTCAATCAATGAAAAGAGTCCCTTGAGGGAGATATAGCTCAGCTAAGCTCTGACAATAAGTGATAATTACTGTAAACCATGGCATGGGTAAACAACAACCATATGAGACCTTTCTGTATAATTGGTGTACATCGCTGACACATTATCTTCCAGATAAATGGCTGTCCATTCTGTGCCTGCAGTGTTTTTTTTTCAGTGAAGAGAAATGGTGATGCCACCGACTATGAACTTGATGGTCTATTGTGTCAGAGCTGGCACTGTTCCATCCTTTGAAAGTTTCACTTGGCTTGGTTGCTCTGAACACATTGCGATATTAAACATTGCCCAGACAGGCCTTGATGTCTCTTTCTAAATCACTGAACTCACCATCTTCCTTTGAGGTAACCTGTCAGGTCAATATCTCTCAATAAATACCAGTGTGTATCTGAGCATCATCCTGAGAGCTGAAGGTTCAGATTCTGTATAGGTTACTGGTATTTTGTGTGCAGAGAATGAGTACAGAAATGGTGGTGGTTCTATGGTGAGACTCAATGCAACAAAATGTGTGGGAAATGAAAAACTGGGATAAAGGGGGTAGTTTAATTCAGACCCCAAGCACCACACGTTTCAACAGATACTGAGTATTAGCCTGCATTCCAATATTTTCAATTTCCAGTGATAATTTTAGATATCTATTTCAGATATCTGCCAAAAAGCATACCGTCTTTCCCATTTCGTAAGTGCAGTGTAGTGGCTAACTTCATGCATGCTGAAGAATGACAGTGGATGTCGGAGTGAAAACCTATGAGGACCATTAGGCTCACTACTGTAACTCAGCACGAGCTGTTTTGAGAAGGGGCCATAGATTGTTATACTTCCACCAGATGTCTCCATCTTCCTATTAAATTCAGATGCCAGCTGAAAGGACAAACCAGCGTGCAGAGTTATTTCAGCAGAAATACATTTCAAAATCGCATAGGCTTGTCAAAATTTGTCTTTAATGGTGATACATGAGTTATGTGTTCATGTCGAATAAAGAAAATTATGAGTTGTGGACATGAAAAATGAATTTTGTAGAAAAAGGGGTGTGCTTTGAGACTTAGACTGTGATTTGATTCTCTCAAATCAGGCTTAACAGGGCCTGTAAGAACATAGTAACTGCCACAGGATTAAGCCTCACTGAAATACACACACTGTCAAACAATATATCCATTTGACAGCTGTCTTTGTTCCAATGAACATTTGTGAGTTTACATCCATTTCACTGAAATTAAAACTGGTTTTGCATGGGATTTGGGACTCAGACCTTTCTCACAAGCACTAGGCTTGTTCTTGTTCTGTTCATGCTGAATGACGCCCATTACATTTTGACACGATAACTTCACATGAAAATGTGAAGTTTTATTCCACCTAATCTTTCCATCTTGGACATATAATCTTAAACAATGGTTGTGCTCACTGTCCTTTTCCCCTATTCTTTTATTAACATCTGCTTTAACTGTACAGATGGTAACCTGAGAGAACTGTTTCATTTGGATGTCTTTTTTCGAGAACAGGTGTTAGAGAAGTTGACAGAATGTTAAGAACTGTTTCACATGATGTCACAGAGTTGGGCGAGAGTCAAAAGAAACTAACGTCACTTACTGGAATCTTGAATGTACTCACTGCTTTCTCTGTGCTTTTCAAGTGTCATTCCTTAAAGAAAAAAACCTGGGTTGATTCAGATCTCAGTGAGGGAGAAAGAACAGGTTTTCATTCATGGTATAAATACACCTCTTACTCTAATCTGTTAAATACATTGTCCAGATATGCATGGAGGCAGGTTTATGGGAGTAGTAAGTCATTTAAGCTGAGAGTGTGAAAAATATTTGAAATTCAATAATAGGGGAAGTCAGTGAAAACCCCTACTGTTAGTGCAAAATAATATGCTGGTATTGTGACGGATGTACTTTTGGGCAGTGGCATTTAAAACATCCTTACTCTGTACACAGGCACTCCATCACCATAATTATCAGTTCTTGGACAGTGTGTTGTAGGGGGAACATTTTTTAGCAATAGACCTAATCTGGAACAGCTGTCAAAACAAGCAGAACATAAACAGATGGAGGTATGAACTTTGGTCTCTGAAGCTGATTTTGAGTTCAGTAACGTTAGGAGGTGTCTTATTTACAACAGGAAAGAGCAGACCAACTGTCCAAGGATCTCTCTCCTGAGAAATAGAAGGGAAAAAGGTATAAAAATGTCTGGGCTGTTTTGTTTCCTTTGATGAAGTTGTTTTCTTTTAAACTGTATTTTTTAACAATGCAGCTAGAGCAGATTTGATACATTTATTGTCATGCAATATAGGTTTAATATGATTATGTCATGTTTTTACAACTTCGTCGTCTCATGACTGGGTACAATAACATTAGCTATGTGAATCTCAACATGCTTTCCTGGTGTTGTCTCGTTCAGACAAAACCTGAACTTTAAGGAGCATGTTATATGTCTTAAAATGATGGTCTCAAGCTGTTGCGGATATTAGAACCAATTAAATCCAATCACAAAACATTAATGTCCATGGAATCTGAACATAGGACACAATAGTACATGTTGAATTCACATATCATGAGAAAATCCAAAATTGTGATACAGATGGTTCACCAAAGCTGCTAGCTCATTATGTCAAGATTAACTATGTAGCCAGCAAATAGATCAAACCGAACATGTCGTGTAGCTTGACAGATTTAGTTACAAACAGATGTAATGAAGGGAAATTATTTTTTTACGTCCACTTTCCACGGTCTGTAATTTATGTAGGATAATGAAAAATTGGTGTTTTTAATAATTTTCTTAACTTGACACGTTCTACTTACTGTTGCTCAGAACCCTATTGCTCTCCAAGAGAAAGACAAAACATCAAGGTTACAGACAGACTGCAATAACGGGTTTCATATTCATATTTCCTTGTGCCTTTACAGCTCCACGTCAGCTTCTTGTCCCTTCCTACATTATTCCTGCCTGTACCTGGTGCATCCTTGCACCTTATTTACTCCAGGTAACCACCAAAGCTGTCCACCATCTCAGAGGTGGTACATTCTTATAAACATTTTCTTGGCTATGATTACATTAATTGGCTATGAATGTAATATGGGCTAAATTTCACAGTTATAGTTTATATTTGGTATGTTTCTGTACAAAAAAGTGCAATGCACTGACCACCTCCTCATTTTGAACATATCCAGTCTACCATCTTGTTTCCTTCTTTCACAATGAGATTTTCTTTCTTGATTTTCAAGTGTTTTTATACATCAGACAAAGTCCAGGGTTTCCAAGGTGGCATTGTGCTTGAATAATGTGTGTGTATCCCAAAAATAACAGTTGATTAAACCTTATTATCTCCTCTTTGATCTTTATCCAACTCATCAGAAGTATCTGCCTTAGTAATTACAGCCCCTGGAAAACGTAATGGCTGTGTAAAATAATGAGGACATGCACAAAACAGTTCCCAGTACACAGCTTTCAGGGAACACAAACTTTAACGACATACATTACACGACCAGTGAATAAGGTTGTAAATTCCTTTCGTAGAAAGTAGAAATCTGCTCTCCGAAAAACTGCGATAAATATCTTTATCCTAATACACCAAATATAAATCCCTTCTTTATGTCATCCCTTTACTATAGACCATTTAATTTTCCTGTTTTGTGTATTTTTTTAAATTTTGATTTATTTCACTCCTATGTAGAGGTGTGCGTGGAAGTGTGCTGTGATTGGCTGTGTTTTGTTGAGTTCTATACATTCTTTAGCTTAGCAATGCTGGTTGACTGCAACCATAGACCCTGTTTTCAATCAGTCCATTTTGATTCAGTGCTTCTTACCATTTGGAATTATTTCTTTAACTGTGCTTCAGGTTGAAGTACTGTTTACTTGGTTGTTGCAAATACATTAGTTGACCTTAAATTTACCTGGGAGTCGTTCATGAGTCATTTCAGATTGAATTTTCCTTACCTCCCACAGATTCTTTGGGAAACTCTACAGTGAAAGAATGGAAAAGACATTTCCTACAGTACAACTGGAATTTCATGGCAGGGTCTTTGGCCTTTCATTTTATGGCTGTGTTGCAAAATTACTGTTTTGAATATACAGTGTATGACAATCAGAAGAGACAGGGTATCATTATGGCTTTCTTACTTCCTAACTCTCCTTTGATCATGGACTAAGGATGACATAAGAAAAATAAGAGTAATGTTATGGCTATGATCAGTGTCATTCCAACACAAACCATGAAACATTTACAAATCCTCTCCACTAGGGGAAGAATCTACATCTCACATATATCTCCCTGGCAGTCTCAAAACGTAATTTTACCTTTAATCCTACAGTGCTGAGGATATGAAGTCAACCCACACTGTATACAGAGATAAAGATATGTAGTGAATCACGAATACATGCAGTTAAATTAAACGTGACGTTAATTCTGATAATAGATCTTGAAGTCTTGAAAGTATGAAGTAATTTTTCTGTGATGTGTACTGAACGACTGTGTTACAAAAACCCTTTGTAGTTGAGGATTACCTCAGATGTTTTACGTCAAACATGAAGTGCCTGCCAACATGTAGGCTTCTGATAGAGAAAGGGGTAATGTTTGGGAGAGAACACTTCATCACCGCGGCAAATGTAATCCCCTTCATCCTGAAAGATTACGTTCAGAATTCTGACAGGTGCCTGGCTCATTTTATCTTTGATTCCAACCAGGACTACATGGACAGTTTCCCTAGCAACAGAGGTAAATAGCACATGACAATATGCGTAAGAAATGTGCAGTTGAGGATGTTGCCAAAAACTCGTTTTTGTTGTAGGTGTGAAACATCTTGGTACAGAGGCCTAAGGAACTGATTCATCATGTTATCACCCTCCAGTTATCAGAACTGAAGTGAAATGAACTGAGGAGTTTTGAATCGTAAAATTGTGATGTTCCACAGTGCATTCTCTTCGTTAAGGTCGGTGTTGTTCAAGGGAAGTTATTGGAGAATCCTGAACAGTAAGCAAATATATGGCTGGAAACTGCAAGAATCATGAGAGTTATCTGAAGTAATTGTTATGTCTGTTCTCCTGAGAGAATGGGGAAAAAACAGTTAAAATGTGGGGAAAAAAAAACAACCAATCAAATGCAAATGGGACTAAACATTGAAGGGTGATGTGTGTTCCTTTTAACCCTTCACTTTCCAATTAGATTTTTGTTCAAACAGTTCTGTGGGAATCGAAAGCACAGGTCAGGTATTTAATTAGACTCATTTGTTTCCTGAGCACATTTCTTTTCTGGACAGAGGAGAATCCAGACAGGTGCAGACTCCCACAAGGTTTGAAACTGACTTCTCTCCTGTCGTTAGCATTCTGACGTGACATGAATGCTGATGTCTCCTCACTCTGATGTCTGCAGTAGGCCTATGAAGCAGACAGATGTGCAAGGACACTGAGCAGGATTTCAGCCTGCCAGAGGACATTTACTTTACCACTGGTACACAGAAGAAAAGCACTGGGTCAGTGGATTTGAGGAGGAATGAATTTACTTGTGTTCACAATTTGTGCTGTTTCACTTGCCGAATATCCCAGCCTTAATCAACCACTGATCGCATGGTGATCGCTATTTAAACTTGATGCCAATGGAAGTATCCTGTACTTTCTTCCCATGATTGCGTCTTTTTTCTTGCATTGTTTTTAATTTCACCCGAAAAATGAGCTGAGGAACCACTCTTATGTGTTAATTGAGATATGACTCTGTTTCTTGAAAATGACCTCTGACATATTGGAGGAGCAGATAATGAGACCAGTCATTATAAATGCTGCATTTGCTCCTGAATTCCCCAAAGCTAATGTAGGTTACAAGAACCAAAGGTCCTTAGTGCTAAAGAGTAGGAGCAATGACTTCCCCCCACAGTTCAGTGGACAATTTAACTTGACACACTTCATCCCTGTGCCATGCGGCTCCTCGAGGGTAGACGATGACAGCCACTGGTGTATTTGAGTTCCTACCACTGCCATTCCTCCCATTTCTGGGGTCTCCACAGGCTACACACCCAGGCCCGCCAGTCACAACAGCACAGCTAAATGGGAGCAGAATAAGAAAATCACCCCACTTTCCAGAACAAATTGTTCCTTTTTATGGGTCAGTTTTTTTCATTAAGAGAGTGTCTGCAAGTACTCCCTTTGAAACTGTGCCCCTGTGTGCGCAAACCACTCAAGGATAAAGGTCATTGGGTTACAAGCTACTGCAGCGTAATTGCTGCATTTTAAAGGTACATGTTTGTTTCAATGGGTTGGTGCAGCAGAGAGCAGCAGTGTGTCATAGAGTGGTAAGGAGCAGGGCTTTTAACGGAAAGGTTGCTGGTTCCGTTCCCTGCTGGGGCACTGCTGCTGTACCCTCGGGCAATGTACTTAACCCACAGTTGTCTCAGTAAATATCCAGCTGTAAATGGATAAAATTGTAAGTCACTCTGGAAAAGAACGTTTGCTAGATGACTCTACCAGCCAGATTGCACCTTGTCTGGCCAATTATTGAAACTTGGTCATTCAGCACTTCTATTATTGTGACTCCTTGTATGGCTTTTGCTTGTGTTGGTACTCTGCCTCACTTGTAAGTCGCTTTGGATAAAAGCGTCTGCCAAATGAATAAATGCAATGTAAATGTAACGCTAAATGATAACAATCTAATACAATGTAATGGGAAAGATAAAAACCTGGCTCCATCTATGTATCACACATTCAAATGGTAACCTTACCACGCAGAAAACCGTTAGGTAATGAATCAATGCACTTCTAAAAATGTGTGAAATCATAGTTCAGAATCATATTCTCCAGAGCATCTAAGTAGAGTTTGTCATCCACATGGGAGGCTGACCTTACTGGAAAAAATATTAAGTTGCTTTTTGCTTTTTTCACTAAATTAGCTCAAATATGGCATCAACTACAACCAGTATAGATTAAATGCCTTATCGGTTGCATATTTTTTATTAGTTTCTGGTTAGTGTCAAGAGGTACGTCACAATATATGAAGCAATTGAGAAAACTTTGAAATACAAACAAACTGGCGCATAAGTTCAATCTCTCTCTCTCTCTACATTACATCATTTAGCAGACGCTCTTACCCAGCGCGACTTCCAAATAAGTGCATCACTATGCTAACAGTAGTTATATCGAAGTATTACAAGAGGTCAGTAAGATACTGAGTTAAGTGCTAAACTAGTGCAGAGTGAAAATAGGCATATGGATAGAAATAGACAGAGAGAAAGGCAGACTAGAGATATAGCCTGAAAAGGTGAGTTTTCAGTTTTACCCTCTTCACTCTCTTACCCTATGGCCTCACATTACAACTGAATCTGTTGTATGAATGCGGGCGTGGGGAATACTGGTGTTCATCAGGCCAGCAGTGTAATTCAGAGCTAATTTAGAATGTAGCCCGCTGCCTTAATGGGACTTGCCTCTCATTAGGGAACTCTTTGAATTCCTGGTATCATGGCACTGCACAAACAACCTTTTGGCTTGACAGTGTGAAATTCGCCTCTCCGTTTTGGACCTCTTCTTTCCATAGGATGTCCTGCAGGGCAGAAGTGATTGATCACTGTTGTTCAGTTGCTCAATCTAACATTTTCTCCCTTGTTAATTGCATCTTTTCCTTGAACTCCTTTGCCTATGTCAACATACTGCGCCCCCCCGCCCCCCTCCCCACTCCACCCCCCAGAAGTGCAGTATGTTGGGTTAGAAGCTGGTGGCGCGGGTAATGAATCATTGACACAGTGGAGAGAACATGGGTAAGGGAACTTTTATAAGGTTTCATTTAGGTTTATTAGCTGCTGAGAGATTGAGATGACTTGGAAGTCTCCTAGTGCAACTTCCGCTAAATCTCCCATTCAGTAAAAGTCCTACACTTATGGCCATAGAGCTACAAAGCATTGAAATGATTTTTTGCTACTAATAGAACAGGCGTGCTTGTCACTGTTCACACTGAGTACGGTTTGTGTTTCATATTTTTCACGAGTACTTTTACACTGTCTTTTGATTTTTGAAAATACAAATGAGACTGCAAAAAAAAAAAAGAAAAGAAAAAATAAGATGAGCCGTGGTCCAAACAACATGTAATTCTGCAGCATTTGTTTTCAGTGCCGTTAAGAGTTTGCATGGTATAGAGCTGATGTTTTAAAGCTGCTCAGTGGATCCCAGTGGATCCCAGATTCAGTTCAGAGGCACCATCAGACAGAACGGCCCCGCAAATCACAGAGGCACAATAATGGAAAGCCATTGAAGGCAATAATCTGGAGCAGTGCTTCTTAGGCTTCTCTCCCTGGGACACTAATAAAAAGTTCACTGCCCTCTTGCCACTCATCACAGACTGCATAGGCAAAATAAATATGTGGGAAATAAAAAAATATATACTTTTTATTAAGAACGAGCAACTATTCTGGCAAAATGAACTTCTGAAATATATTTCAAATGATTTTAACACGCTGCTTTGTTGAACAAATAGTTACCAACTAATTACTGAGCATACTGTGTGTGCTAATTTCTTGTTAACTTTTATACATAGCTAACGCTCAAATTGGATTGCAAAATAAGAAAATAATATTAATAGTTTCAGAAAGGCAAAAGCAAATTGAGTACCAATGTTGGTTGGTATGCGTACAGTTTTGATGAAAATAATTGCACTCTAGTTACAGACTGCCCACTTTATTTCACCTATTTACGACTGAGCACAGACCTACTTGGGACTTTTGTTAGGTCCTGACCCATGATTTAAGAACCATTTAGGATTTAAGAACCATGGAGGATTGGAGATGCCTGCCAGGTATGTAGAAGAGAGGGGCCTGTTGCATGGACATTAGCAGACATGGCTGCAAGCGAGTTTTTCGGAGACGCTCTCAGAGGTTTCAGTGTCTCTTATTTGATATCCAGGTTTGTGTTCAGTTCAGGATTGCTTTTACCCACTGTGTTATGTTTTGACCAGCAGTGCTGTAAAATATACGTGATATAAATGCTATATAGCTACATAGAGACATTGCTACATTATTTGCATTTTTATCATGGAAGGAGGTACTGCAATTTGCAGTATGGATTGGAAAGTCAAAGATGTAATCAGACGTTAGTAGGGGTATTGTGGTTGTAGGTTTACCTGTTTCTTTGCATTCAGCTTTAGGGTCAACCGCCTGTAAGGCCAAGCACAAAAATCAAACGTGTTGGACTCTTCCAGGAATCTGCAGAGTTACATAAGCGCTCAAATTCTGCATTTACTGACTCCCATAAAGCATTTCATGAGAATGTCTCTGTGCTTGCTGGATGCCTGGAAAGTAAAATACGAGTGCACTTTAACCTTGCCATATGGGTTAGCAGCTGGGTAACGAAAGAACACAGAGCACCTTGGTTTTACAGAAGCAGTTTTATTGTGGCTCAAAGCAATTCCAGGTAAAAAAAAAAAAAAAACGCACAGCCCTGGCGTCTTCTCTCATTTTAATGAGGAATCAAGCCTTATTGACTTTTAAAGATTTGGTAGTACAGCGTGTGCTTGTCGAGCTCTGTCCGCCTTTTCGCGGCTCCGTGTTTCTTTCGCACACATTTACAGTGCAGTGAGATGAAATGGCTCGTCTCAACAACAACAAAACAACTCAGCTGGACCTTTGCTTTGTGCAAGAAATATGAAGGTGAAGGTGACAGTCACAGCTCCATTTAAGCAGTTTTTCATCATGACTTAAATTACTGTGTTTTTCTTTTTAATTAAATTCAATGACTCCAATGAGTGATCATACTTGTACGTCCCTTGCAATAACAGCATCTGCTCAATGACTAAATGTAATGTAAATGAGGCAGACAGATGTGCAGGTAGTTAATTGCATAGATTGGTCTGTTAATACAAATGCTCACTTACTTTAAGCTATGCTCCAGCTGCATGTCTTCATCTTGGAATGCAGTTCTGAAATTGCATGAAATCTTGTTAAAGTTAAAGTTATATAAAATCAAATTTAAAATGACATTTACATATCAATGAATGTACATCACAATACCTGATTGGGGATAAACAAAATAGATATATAAAAATAGAGTTAAATAATCTCTGCCATAGGTTTCAATTCCACAAAATGAAGATTTAACAGTTAAGCCTAAAACAAATGTATTTCTATTGATGTTGCTTCTATATATACTGTCATATATTACAAATGAAACATCAAAGTGATGGATGGCAATATCATTTGATTGACCTCTCTGAAGTAGCATGATTATCATGAACCAAAACGTCTACCTCAACATGTGAAGGTAGACTTTTTAATACTGGTTGAAGAGGACAGTCTTTGATGTGTTTCTTAGTCTTTATGAGTTTCATGCACGTTTTACCATATAAAATATTGATGTATGGTCTGTGCACGTTAGGGGTGCATTCTTTTTTCAGGTAAGTAGCTGGCTACCTACCTAAGGATTATAGATTCATGATGTACATGTTAATAATTTGCATTCCCTTTCATCTTTACTTTTTAGTTTCATTTTAGCAAAATACAGACAGCAGCATGTAGATAAGGAAGTGAGCTGTAATGATAGCTAGCTCTTATATAACACATTCCTTTAAAAATTGAAGATGAGATTTCATGTATGAAAAAAAATGTGGACAAGTGACTTGTTAATGCAAAAATCTACTTGGAGAATTTAGTAATCTAATATAATGCAACTGTATATTTGACAACATATTTGACAGTGGCACCAAGACTGGCCAGTGTACAGTATAGCACAGCCTCAGACAGAGGTGAAAGATCTCAACTAAACCTGGTTCTAAACAAACGCACAGAGCCAACAGATCTCACCGTCGGCCTTAAGTTCCTCTGTCATACACACAGCAAAGTCGATCTACAAATAAATGCGCGCTATTCCCTGAGAGGCTCTGAAGGCATGTCTCAGGTGTGCAGTTTTATGTAATCCCACTGTTGTGGGGCTCTCTCAGAAAGCTGTCCACCAGCATACAGTACAGAATGTGCAGAGGACTGGACCGGAGGCACGTGGCGTATTTTTCATACCCCTCAACGCCGAAAAAGCAGAACAGATTTCTGCTGCCACTGAATGATGGAAACCCGCTACTACAAAGCATAAGAAAGAGCCTTACAATTTCTTTTTTTTTTTTTTTTTTGTTTAGCAATAAATCTGTGTCAAAAAAGTAAAGGTAAAAATGTCAGGCATGCCTTGGAATGGTGCCAGTTATGAGCGCAGCAGGAGTTTAGAGGCATGGAGATATGATACTCCTGGAGCCTTCCCTGTATCTTTAACAGTTGTAGTGCGTCTTCTGACAGCCATAGTGGATGGCCACTGGGCTTTTCTCATTAGTAGAGACATATGTATTGTAAATTACTGTACTGTACAGGCGGTGACCCTGACCCTCAGTGTGAAGCCACCAGCCTGTTATATAAGTAAATGTTCCAGTTGATAGACTTCCCACTTCCTTTGTATGTTTACCTTTGCTTCCTGCCCCAAGGGAGCCACAACTTGCATAGTCTGAAATGAAGGATAATTCTTCCCTTTCTGTCTGACTAGAAGGTGTTCCTAGGAGAGGCTAAAAGAAATACTGAACTGTGCCTCACTGGAAAGAATTTAAACAGCGTATTACTGAACTCAATTCCAAATACCATAAAGTGGCTCAATGTAATGTATTAATTTACTGTCAAGATTGCAACACAGCAGTGTAGCAGATTAATTAATGTATTTTACACTTGTATAAAACTACAATCTATGCTACACTATGATCACCTAAACCAATTTTGTATAAGAGTTTCTTCCCATTCTATTTTTTGCTCAAGAACAATAAAAAGTGTGAACCTCAACAGATGGCAGATAAAAATGAAATTTTCTTTTACATTACTGTGTTACTATCATTTATTTTTTGCCTCGCATTAAATCATTTCGGTCGTGAAATTTATAATAACACAATAACGGCAGTATATCATTTCCTTATCATTGAAATATTGTATTTTGCTTAATTTCCTACCAAACAATTAACCAAATTTGAAAAACTTTTCAGTCACTTGCATTAAAGCACCATACATGGTAGAATAATTTGTTGGTCTTCTAATGTGAATGTGATGGTAGTAATCAACAGGTTCTTCCTCACCTCTAGCAAAAAGCTGAAAAAATTTTAAAACTATTAATAAAAAATTCCACAACAGTGAAAAAGAAGAGAGAAGACCATTCTGGTACTTAGAGCAGAAATGTCAATGTCCAAGTTCACCAAACAGCTTTGGTTAAAGTAGTACATGAATGTACTATAGTGGCAGTACATTCAAGTAGGTTCATCTTCTGACCAAATGTGGCTGGGAAACTCATACATTACCTCCTCTTGTCTGTACAAGAGTGGTATATCTGACTGAGGCATACCTGGGGCATCTTCCTATATCACAAAGGGCCACATTGACACCTTACAGTGAGACGGTGTCTGAGAGATGAAGGCATCAGAGCCTACAGCACACGTGTCGGCTCGGTGCCTAGGGGGAACATGTTGTGCCTCCGCACACAGGCATTCCAGAAGAAACTGGTCAACTACATATTGCCGCAATATTAGGTTCAGTGATGAGTCAGGGTTCTATCTGTTCCAGCGTGACGGCAGATGGAGCGTGTGCCGCAGAACCAGGGGAGCATCGCCATAGCGTTGCACAGGTGGACCTGCGGTTGGACGTGCTGCGTGGTAGTACGTGCTGCAATACCACACTGATAGAGATCACAGTGTTTAGCTTCTCGACTGCAGGCAGCTATGGACGCAATATACACACACCCCATGCATCGTACTTTATTTGTGCATTGTTTACACATGAAGACACGAAGGTACACGTGGCATATACTTGTCGGACACTTCTGGCACAGAACAATTGGAGTGTGGTGGACTGGCCACCTTCTGTTCCCCAAACGGAGCCCACCTCTGGGTTGCTCTGGATTGGTATGTGTATTATCAAAATTATGACTACTTAAGCTTACTGAGACATGTGCACTGTTTCCTGAAGAGAAGAATAATGTTTAACAGTAAGGCATTTCAATGCCACAGTGGGCACAAGCATTGTGAACAAAAAGAGGAACACAATAAAATGAACTTGTTCATTGAGAAAATGGATGGCCTCATTATTTCACACCACATTTGATCCAAACACAGATTGGAAAATAATTATTTTGTAATTTTGTTATTATAGCTATGCATCTTATTTATTGCCTATTGCCTATTCAACATATTATAGTTTCCCTGTGCTTACTGGTGGGGAAGTGTGTACTGAAACTGTGAACAAAAAGGTATCCAAGTGTTATGCAACACAATTTACTTTTGATGGGTAGCATGTGGACTTTTACAGAAGTCATGTGACTTTACTCACATTTTAATAGTTTTACAGCATGGGTAAATTGTGGGCCCTACCTGGTGGAATGGCATTCCACTGCTAACTATCTTGTACAGCATATGGAATGTAAACATGACATATACACAGTACGAAATTACAAGCAAGATTATTACGGCCACAGTCTCAAATTACCACTCATGACAGAGACGTGAATTCCACTGTCAACTGGTTTTATTGGCTTACAGTAGCAACAGCGGTTGTAAGTATTTAATGGTACCTTGCAAACGTAGGTAGCAAGTTGAGCAAACTGTGATAGTTTTGACCCTCGGTGTCTGTATCTCTCACCTCTTTGCAAAAAGGGTTACATCAACCCAGGAACAACTGGCTCTATTCTAGAAGACCACACTCTTAATGTTCTGAGACCGTTACATAATGTAAGTATGTAGTATCAAAGTAGTTACGTTATTGCAGGGTGGGTGAGTGATCCTGTAAGGTCCTCTTCCCCATATAAGGACTGATAAATTCCCCACTCGCTCTCTCGGTATTCTCAAGCGAAGTGGAGAAGGCTAATGAGATTGGAGCAGCCCATAGATAATGGAACCACAGTCACCCTCCACTCTACAGTCCACATTCAATGCGTGTTCAAATGAGCTCATAAACTTACCTTTAAACAGGAGACAGGAGACATGAAGGAGGCTGAGTGAACTCAACACACTGCATATACAGGACAGACCCAGCAGGAAACAGCACAGTCAGACAGAGGTATGCCACTAAGCATGGCCCAGGAACTTGCCACAGCCTATGTGGAAGGACCTCCAACTTTATATAGCAACTGGCCATAATACCAATACCATAATCTGTTGTAATAGCCTCCAAATGCCATTCCCAATGCCTGTTCTCCAAAACATATGCATATGCATACCTCATCAGCTCTGTGTGTGTTCAACATACAGTTAACAGGTCAGAGATACTTATGGGCAGAGGATTCTGGGACACGGTGACCCCGCTGGCCAGCAGCACACCTGCAGTCTGCCTGCATTAAGCTGTGCGTGAAGCGTCCTCCTCCTCTGACTGCCTGTCAGCGTTCTTATTGTGTAGCACTGTGTGCGCAGACTGCGGTGTGTGTGTGTGGTGTCCGGTGGCTGACATCATGTGTTTCAGAGGATGCCACGTGCTTGTCTCACCCTCCCAGATCGTCAGCGTGGGTTACAGCTGCAGGGGGTGGCTTCTTTGACACGTTCCAAAAATGGGAGAAAATGGGGGAAACAACATTCACGTTGCAAAAATACCCCTGCATTGTGCCTGACTGATGGCTGATAACAAAATTCTATCCACCTGCAGCTGCACTCAATGGGAAGTCTCAGAGTCTTTGCAAGCCAGGCTGTGGTGGGGTTGTCTTCAATATCCAGGACAACAGGACCTCTTATGGTTGGTTTTGTGGTGGAGACAGCAGAGTAAGAGACCACTGCTGCCTGGTTTGGTTTGGCGCGAATCACTTAAAGGCTATTGAATGTTGCTGAGGAAGATATACAGTTACTAGCTAACTAGTTAGAGAGTAGGCTAGACAATGGTTCACATAGACAGCTAGCTTTGTAGCAAGAATGTATACCAAGTAAAAGCATCAGTGATTTCTAGTTTTTGCTGAATCCACCTGCTTGTATTACCCCCCTCCTCATTAACACAATAAGTTTTTAAAGTGTAAAAATCATTATAGAGAGCATTTTACTGACCTAGCTGCATTAGCTGCACAAAGCTCACTTTTATAGATTTTTCCCAAAACTAAAGACAAAATTAAATACCCTGATACCACTTAAATGCCAAAATTAAAAATAATTTTAATACTGTGGTCAGGTATGAAAGAGGTAACCGGGTGGGAGGGGGCCGTGGAAAAATAACTTGGAATGCCCCCAGAAAGAAACCATGAACTTGGAAAATTTGGAAAGGGAGCCCGTAATTAAAATTGCCTTAAGACATATTTGTGATGAGGAAAAAAAGGGTAAATGTTGAACATGTTTATGGTTGCAGCCTTTGAGGAACAAGGCTACAGTATGTGGATGTAGATTTTTATAACATTTAGCAGCTTCATTGGAACCCTGTGTGCGTGGGTGACATCTGCAGTCTTTCACTGTAATCCCTGCTGTACATATTTGACAGCACAGTGTTAAACATGCTGGGGAAATTTAATGAATATTCTTGGAATGGCATCACACCTTAGAAAATATAACTGAAAAAGGAAATTAAAGTTTTCCAGCCAAAATGTTGTTCTGCTAAACCTGTGATTGGTAAGACTATGTTTAGGTCTCTGTTTCCCTGTCTTGAAAATATGTTTCAGGAGAAGAGACCGTGGGACTCATTCACGACGCAAAGCAACATGTCATTGCAAGGGGAACAGAGCTTAAGCTGTCTTCAACACATTGACACCAACAAAACACAAACATGCCACCAGCACTCAATTTTAAATGCATGCCGAGGTGTGGGAGTTGGTCTAGCTTTTGACATGTGGTGTAATTCATATTGTGCTGAGATTGTATTATAACTCTAATATGTTGAGTTAAGGTTGGAGCTGAAACCTGTTTTATTTCTGGGATAAGGACGGGAACATTCACAGGTTGTTCCTTTTCTAAAATCTGTTTAAGTAGTTTATTCAACTAATGTGACAACTGTGAAAACTATGCATATACCCTACATACCCATAACAGTCATAATAATACCAGTAATATTAAATTTACAAGTAATCCTGTAAAAAAGACCTAATCCCTTTGCAGTTTGTACTAACTGCCACATAAAAGCCAGTTGTACAATACTCATAAGAATCTGAATCAAGTCAGTAAAGAAAAGTGGCATTGACTCTTCAAGGCAGCAGAATGCAGTGTATGATGGGAATGGGATTGGGACAGTAAGGAATAGTAATCATAATTAATGAGGAAAAACAAATATACAATCATGGAGATCAACAGATAAATGGACCATACAAACTCAAATCTTTAGCCATTGTGGAATTACTCTTTTTTTATTTCATGAGCCTACAGATCCTAAATTTCATGTTGCACAAGTTAAAATGGTGAAACGGCTCAAAAATTGTTCGGTGAAAGAACATTTAAGAGGCAGAAATGTTTCAGCTCCCTCCTAACCAAATGTTTGAAGACTAAAAGAAAATCCAATATGGGTGGCCACACATCACATAGCAGTTTTGATTCTTAGTGTACTTTTTACTTACCTTCACATGTCTGAAAATTTTCCCACACCTGTCAAAAGTGGATAACAACAACGTGATAAACCACAACAGAATAATTTGGTCTCCTGTAAATGCATCTCTAATTGTCAAGATGGCTTCCACAGGGACGGCTGTAAATGCTGCACAGTGAATTTACAATTTCCTTTACCACCAAGAGAATCAGACTCGACATTCTTTCTTTCCAATTGCATTAAGTCTCATTAGGGAAAATCAGTTGCTGCATTTTCAAAATCAAACAAAATCTCCAATCGGGGATCCTAGACAAGGAATCGAAACCCACCTTCCATGTATTTTACTCCATAAACAACAATTCACTTAAGGACTTACATTTTCATTCAGTACAGCTCAAACATTATCTTCAGTGAGCACAGCCAGCAACAGCACAGTGTTGAAAAGAGGTGAGCTGGAAAGGAACCACAGGATGTTTGGGTTAATCTGATTCTACAGCTGAGTCTAAACAGCTTCCATTCAGCACTGGCCGGTATGGAAATCACGAGGGGTCAGGACAATAAATTTAGAGACTTTCGAGTTCATGGCATTGCTCTTGTCAGCCTTTCAGGACACAATACTCTAATTTCCCCACTAAATTCAAACTCAAGGAAAGGCCATCCTATTGAGAGTGATGCATACTTGTGTTAGTAGTAAAGAAGTCAGGCAGAAAGAACGCTATCTCTCTTTATGAATTTGATGCATAAACTTTTATTTACAATCTAAATGTATTGTTTACAAAACAAACAAGAAAAAACATTTAACATACTGCAATCTCAAAAACACAACAACCAGGCTTAAAACATCCAATAATATAAAGAAAAAACATGTTTTTGTTAATTCTGAACGTTCAGTCCTAAAAAATCAAGAAATATCATCTAGTTTCAGCACTTCATAGAAATCTAAGATACACTGCTTAGAAAGAGTGACCTTTCACTCATTGATAATGTGAGAACTATCATTGGATGTTTAAAACCACTTAAATAAACTACAGTCTCAATATCAAAAGGCACACAATACTAATAAAACTAAGCTTTAGATTAATGAAACTATACAGAATATATACATTACAGACATAGTCACAAAGTGAACACTATAAGGCTCAGAATCCATTGACCGTTTCCTGGTATTCACATTGATAATAAGAATTTCCAAAGATGACTTATTCATCAAACAGTAATTGAAATACAAAAGCTCACAAAAATATATATAGTGACAAATAGCTACATTTTTCATCCTATTAAACACTATGAACCAGAAAATGTTAATGATATATAAAAAGCATAACTATGCCAGTAGAAGCAGATTAAAACACTGCACACATCAGAATCAAGATGTGAAAAAAAAAAATCCTCATGCCAAACTCTATTGGATTATTAAAAGTAAAGAGTGTAAATATGATTTTGTGGCCTGAGGCAAAGAAGCAATTGTCTGATCTACCTCATGAAGGCAACATTTATTGTTGAAAGCGAGTACGTACATGCTCTCAAATTCACAGAAACAAACCAAATGCACAATTCACAATTCAAGGGAGAGCAACATCCAACAAAACTTTTGTACATGGATAGTCTTCACAGGATCAGTGAGTACAAACCTCTTCTTAGTCCATCTTCAGTCACATAAGAGCTCCACTACACTGCCACCAAATGCACTCTTTCATACACAATTTCAGAAACAGCTGGCAACAGACCTTACAACCCTTTTCAATTTATTGCACAAAAATGTCAATTAATTTACTGAAATATTTCAGGGCACTTTTAATAGTATCATAACATCACAATACAGCAGCATTTAGTTACATATATAAATTGATCACTTTGAGTGTTGCTGATATCAGCAAATTGACATTTTGGAAACTATGTCACAAGATTAACACTTGCAATCCCCTTACCTTATAGATCACATTTTTACTTGTGCTTTGCCCCCTTACCAGATACCAAAACAAGCATAGGTGTCAAGTGTCATTTTTTAATGAAAAGTGAATCTAGCAGGACTTTTCAACATCTTACCAAGGGATGTCATTTCATGGTCATTTACCAAAGTGCTCCAGAAAAACAGGATTCAGTAGATGCAGAGTCATAGTAAATAGTTTTGACTGGAAAATAACTGGTTGCTCTTGTGTTTGATTTGGGTTTTTATATTAATGAACCTACATACACAATCAATGTACTCCAGTTTATTAAAGTTATTATTAGTTATTATCAAATAAACTGGCACAAGCACTCTGTTTCATGCTTTATTTTTGTTTGAAAGTTTTACTAGGCGTAGTTAAAAATCAATTACTTTCCTTTAGTACAGCACAATGGGTCAAGACACAACCAAATAATTACCAATAAAAAATCTCTGTCCATCTCTGACAGTACTAGAGATGGCCAAAGTTTGAATAGGTATAACTTATTGTAAATACCATAATATAAAACATTATGTAAATTATTAATTAGACTTCAGACTAAGAATTTGCTGTTTAGTGTTGACCACCTATTTGGGTGAATATTATGTGTTAGAATCCACCTAGTAAACCTGTAATTAACTGTAACTGTATAATTATGATTAACACTTCGGTTGTATAATTGTATACCGAAAAACAACAATCATCTGACCCTGAAACCTTTCTGGTTGCTTTTTTCCCTCCAAAATGGGTTTGTTTTGATAGTGTATTACACCTCAGCCTATTTCCATCAGAAAAAAAACAAATCCATTTGTTACTGTCTCCACACACACGACAGGCAAGGACCACTTCACTCGGACCACTGTAAACCTTGTAAATTTTAGGAACAGAATTAATATATTCTTGATTTTTTTTAAATTCCATATAACACCTCTGCTCTTTTGTGTCAACTATTTATATAGTTGATATTATTTATAAGCACTTGCACCGCTGTATGCTGGGTATTCATTAAAAAGGGGGTGTGTTCAATGAACAAGAGAGCCGAGCAGTCTTACAAGAAGTTCACAGTGGCCAGTGCACTAAAATTCTAAAGGTACTAACAACTTCACAATGATGTAATGCAAAAACATCCGCAAATGTTATTTGTTCCCATTAGTACTTAAATATCGGCGACATTTTCATGAATAACTTTAGCCAGTACCCTCTGCCGTGACAGAGCTCTTGCACACAGTTCTGCAGTAGCCAGCTTTACCCAAGAGGGTGCTCAGTCCCGCATTCACTAAGCCCCACGGCACAGCATTTCCGACTCACGTCACAGAAGCGTCACATCAGTAATGCAAACACACCCCTTTCGTTCCCCAGACGGGGGACACATAAACCTTACGCGTGATCATTACATGAAATACCCTTTAAAATATTGCTGCCATCAATGTCCCAGTTCTGTGCACTATAACTGCCCAAAAGAATATCCAGGCATTTTTTCCGTCAGAGGAGCAGTCGTGAAAACACACACAGAGCAGGTCACAATCAACGGCTAAATCACATGTGTGTTATCCAAGCTCTAAGACGAAAGGAGAGCAGTACTCTTGATTTTGTGTGATGCAACAGCCATTTTCAAGATAAATACATAAAACGCTATTAAATACTCAGTTTGTTTTTAGTAATCTGGTTCATATTCTTAGGGAATACACACACACACGCACACGCACGCACGCATGCACGCACGCACACGCACACGCACACACACACACACACACACACGCACACACACACACACACACACACACGCACACACACACACACAGGCACAGGCACAGGCACAGGCACAGGCACACACACAATGTTCACAACTGTCTACAATATCCAACAGTGTTCACACAAGTCCCTACTACAAGCTGTTCAGAAAGTTTTATGCAACATCAAGTCTTTGTTTGCAGCCACAACACTTTAAAATAATGTACACCACAGCTGTTATTAAAACAGTCACAGTCAATGAGAAACCAAGGAAAAAAAAAAAACCCCACACAGGATAAAGCTGAAACGGGCAAAAATAAACAAAGGTACTGGTTGTGGTCAGTCAGGATCTGACCTCTTGTTTTCTCAGGGATTGTGAAGATCACAGAGACAGGAATTCAGGCACTTTCCGAAGGCAGGGCACGGGGGGGCAAAGGGGGGGAGTGGACGTTGTTACTCCACGGTAACGGAGGCCAGCCCCTTCTCTTGGGGAATGTCCTCAGGGACTCCGAGGGAGCTGCTACTGGCCTGGTTCTTTGGCTCTTCAGTCACTGCCTCTTCCTCCTCCTCCTCCTCTTCCTCCTCCCTGTCAGTCAGAGGCCCCTGGGGGCCGAGGGGGAAGGCGCTCTCGCAGTTCTGTGTGGAGGAGACCTGGGAAATGACTGGCATCTGGACAGACGAGCTGCCTTCGAAGCCGTGGTCTGCCAGATCGTACTGTCCCAGAGCCTCCTCCTGCACCTGGCTCAGGTAGTCGGGCACGAGGAAGTCACTGGAAACCATGCGTGTCGAGGACCGAGAACAAACAGACAAGAAGGCGTTGATGACAATCACCCTGTTTTTCCCTCCACCTCAACCTCCACCCCACATGTGCAGTGCAAGTGCATGGACAGCACATCATCATAAACATCAAACTGACGACCTGAACAATCAATGAATGAACAGGATCAAGAGACTGTAACAACAGAGAGATTCTTACTATAAACACAAAACAAATGATGCAATTTGATATATCATAATTTAAGTGCAGTCATGTGAAAACGTTAAATTTATTGTAAAACACTAACACTAAGGGTGTCTTTGAAGTGGATTCTAAACTTTAAATTGTTCTGCTGCTTCAAAACAGTAATTAGCCTGAAAATTCCCATACTGTGTCATGACATCATGCAGGCATATTTATAGCAAGTCATTGTCATTCTCCATTCAGCCACCATGTGTGTGTACAGTGGAAAGTCCAGAATATAAAAGTGTATTTCTGTTTCGTGTAGGTCTAACTGATGGGAGCTGTACAAATGAAGACATTCCGAGATATGTGAAGAAGTGAGAAAACAGGCAGACAATCTACACTCCAACAATGTTCTATGACAAATAGCAATCTTCTGGTTCTGCTCAATTTAGATGACACACATTCCCAAAATGACTACAGCTGAATGTAAGAAATGCAACAAATATAATTTACTGATCATGTATAAGAGTCTAAAAACACTGAGATGATGCTGCACATTTATCTTTTAATCCAATACCGTTCAGATAATCTGCAAAATGCACTGCATGGCAGAGGTAGCAGCTAGAAGGCTGTAATTATTCAGTGGCTGAATATTATTCTTTTCCTTTCCCCTCAGCATGGGTCAGTTGCTAGAACTACAGTGTTATGTAGATCATGAATCTACATGCCAGAAACCCTGGCAACCTTGATTACACATGTCAAAGCTGAAAAACTGCTCCGAACAATGAAAAATAAAAATAGAGCATTCCATCATCTTAAGAAAGAGAAAATCGACCTGTCTACTAAAGTAATTTGTTATGAATCTTACCAAAGTTTGCAGTTTTAAAGCATCCAAACAATTGAAGCACTAAATGCAAACATAAGCATGCTAAACATTTTATTCACATTCATTTCACTTAACTAATAACTAAGCAATGTGCGCCTCGTTTGGTCAGTGGGGGGTTTTGTGCTACTGCACGTTTTGCTGGGTATGACTGAGCTATGTGTCTGAGATAAGGGCTCAAAGAGGGGCCTGAAACCTGACGCTCAACACCTGCAGGAAGAACAGTTCTCAGTGTAATACAAACCCTGCAGTGACTGGGCTGAGCACCAGCATGGGTATGCCTCTTTATCTGCACTATATCTGGAGTTCGGGCTAGGGACACAAATGTTTTGTTGCAAATTCCGTGATGAAACCACCCAGCTTTTTAGAGCCTGGTTTGGAGCAACAATACCTTTTCAAATCCCTGGGCATATTAAAAAAAAGACACTTGCATAATTATTTGCACATTTTGTACTTTCCCACAGCCACTGTATTACCCTTTATATCTACCTTTCTAATCAGGCAGAAAGCAAGCTCAGCAACCTAACTGCACAGCATATCCAAGCAAACAAACTGGAACAAGAAGTACTGGAGCACTGAGTGAAAACCATGAATCAAATATTAATGCTTCATGTGTTCTGTTCGGCTTTACCATGCCAGAGAAGGCAAACAGCCCACCCAATCAGGATCCATGTTATCATGAAAATTCAAGCTGCAATCCAGTAGAAAAGACTGGATTTGAGATGCAGTCCAGACATCGATAATGTGGCTGTCACCAGTGAAGAGACACTACCAAAATTTCGATAGAAGACAGAAGCACATCACTAATATATGTAATGGTTTTCACCAGTCAAGCCACTGTAAGGTGTGTGCATAGTAGGCACTCATTCTGCCCTGTGTACTGTGTTAGGGCGTGTGGAGAGGGGGGTGTAATTGACCAAACTCCTCACCTGCTCTGGAAGTAGTTTGCTAGCTCTGACGCCTCATGGTTCAGACTCCTCAGGTGTACGATTAAATTGCCAGAGTTGGTAAACATGGCTCCGCACGTTTTGCACTCGTAAATCCGCGGCTTGCGGATTATGTGGCGGGACACCCTCATGTGGTGCTTATATTCACCGAAGGAAGTGAAAGTGGCGCTACATATCTGGCACCGGAAACAGCGTTTACCTTCGTGCTTCAGACGGTGCATCTTTAGCGAGTAGGCCCTTGTGAACTTTTTCCCACAGCGATCACACTGGAAAGGTTTTATGCCTGACAAACAGGATGAGAAAAGTTTAGAGCGCGTGGAATTGAGACGGAGAAAACAACGCTTCAAGAGTTACCATTCATCGCTTGTCCTGAATATCTGCTGATTGTTGACATCACACAATCACACATTACTCACAAGGACATTTTATCCTATTGAGCCAAACAGTGGATTTTTTTATTTTAGGTTTCTCAGTTGGAAACAGTAACCTATGATTTTAAATAACATATTGTATATGGTTGTGGTTACCCCAGCTGGAGCTAATGACAACTTTCATACTAAAAAAAAAAAAAAAAGATGATAATTACTGTCCATGCCTACTTACAGCTTGCATATGTCATTCTTCTTGACAGTTCCCTACTTGTTGAAACATAGCAATAAAGCTGAGTGCTAGCTTGCCAACAAACCGATGAAACTTGCTGACTACCTTTTATAATGTAGTGTAAAACTGGTAATATGACCCTCTGTCAAAACGTGCAGAGCTCACCTGAGTGGATAAGCATGTGTTGCTTCAAGTTCTGGATGCGTGTGAACCTCACTCCACAAGTAGGGCATTGAAAGGGCCTGTCTGGCCCGTTTGTACCAGGCCTCGCTGATGGGCTTATGTATAGGTGATAAGGGTACTGGACATTTTCCAACCTGGAAAAAAAAACATGCTTTGTTACCTCCCCCCAAAAAAGCCCCATCATACTTCTTAAAGTCAGACATCTGACAAATCATATAATTTCTCTTTGTTTTACATTTCAACAAACCCATCGCCCTGGTTTCACTGTCACCTCTAACAGTTTCACAGTGCAATGTTTGAGGAGATTTGCCCTGCCCTTCACAGCTGCTAACTCAGACTCCTGTCCGTCTTTTACAATGTCATATATTGCCGTCATACACAGGGTGGCGTGAGGTTCTCACTGGCAAATTACCTTTCGTCGTCTTCGGCATGTCCAGCGGAATTGGATGGACCCTGGATTGAAGGCAACCCTTCTGCCACTCCCTCGTCCACTGAGCCTACAGTGGAAGATATACCGTGAACATACAATCCGTCAAAATGAATTAAGACAGACAGAAACTGGATTACAGCAGAACCAAAATATTCCGAACACATCCTAGGGTTCTGGCATTTACAATGTGGAAATTACTCACTGCAACTGATCTCAAAGGGAAACACATTTCATATGAATTTAACCTACATCCAGCACTGTGGCATGCAGTTTATAATCTTGTTTTATTGGTGATCACTCCTACTTACGACACACAATTTGCTTTCACAGCCTACACATGAAATTACACATGACATCACATTATCTTTGTACGACAGTGTACACAGCCAACCGCCGACCGTCCTGAATATAGGCCAAAATTATTCCAAATTTCATATTCCATTTTGACAAGCTCCAACACACTACACTTAAGAACACGTCACCTAAACATATGTTACATCCTGTGTTCTACCACTTAATTAATTGAGCTACATTGCATTTACATTACATTTATTCATTTGACAGACGCGACTTACAAGTGAGGCAGAGTACAACAGAAGTGAAAGCCATACATGGAGTCACAACATTAGATGTGCTGCATGACCAAGTTTCAACAGCTGGCCAGACAAGGTACAAGGAGCTACTGTACAAACTATACTGTCAAGAATAAGAAGGCCTGTCAGAGGGAATGGCAACAGTGCTGAAAGCCGGCCAGGAGGAAGGATGACACACCTATGGAGGAGGACTGTGGGCTGATAAGGAGCTCCTCCTGGACCTGCTCGCTCCCGGGGACAGTCTGCTGGTCGCTGAGGGAGCTCTGGGAGGCGCTGACAGGCTGGGATGCCTCCTCGTGCACCTCCTCATCGCTTAGCCGCTCCACCTTCACGCGCACGTCCTCCTCCGCCACCAGCGGGGACGCCGCCTTCGAGCCCTCGCAGGTCAGGTACTCGGCCAGCCCCCTGCTGACGTCGGAAGGCCTCGGCTGCTCCAGGCCGTGGGGGCTCCCGGGGAGCTTGGGCTTCTCCACCTGGAACCTGGGTGGCAGCGTAGCATAGTGGTTAAGGAGTAGGACTTGTGACCGAAAGGTTGCCGGATCGATTCCCCACCGGGGTGCTGCTGCTGTACCCTTGGGCAAGATGCTTAACCCACACTTGCCTCAGTAAATATCCAGCTGTGTAAATGGATAACATTGTAAAAAAACTGAAACCAATGTAAGTCGCTCTGGATAAGAGCATCTGCCAAATGACACTAATGTAATGTAATGACGTAATAATGGAACCTGCGGTCGATGCCGAAGGGGAAGGTCCAGGGGAAAGCCAGCGAGGAGTCCACGGGCTGGACGGCGGTCTCGGGGAAGGAGGGCGAGGGGTTGGCCATCTGCGGGGAGGCGATCTGCATGCCGCACTTGAGCGGGCTCTCCGGCGACATCACGATGAAGCTCTTCCGCTTGCGGCGCGACTCGCGGCAGGTGGGGATGGCCCTCTCCACCACGCTGCACTCGGAGGAGACGGGGGACAGGCTGCCCTCCAGGGGGGTCAGGGCCCGGCTGGAAGCACTTTCGGGGGCCGCCTCAGGGGCCTTCTCCTGCGCCACGCCGCTGGCGTTCCACAGGATGCTGGACTTCATGAACTCGGAGCAGGTGCTGGCCACGGCGAACATCTGCATGTAGCTGGCGGCCGCCAGCACGTCGATGATGTTCTCGGTGTTTATGGAGAGGGTGGAGGTGTAGGCGTACTCCAGGAGCGGGGTGAAGCCGCTCACCGTCACGTGGTGCAAGTCCAGGACGAACTTGTCCGCCTCGTCCGGCTTTCCCGCCAGCTTGGCGCGCAGGAATTCGCTGCAGCAGGCCAGGACCACCTTGTGTGCCAAGAAGAGCTTGTCCTGGACCCGGATGGTGACGTCGCAGAAGTGACCCTCGTTGCGAAGGGCGTTCAGCTTCTCCAGCATCTCCTGGCTGTGGGTGGGAGAACTGTGGGTAAAGGTTTTGACGCCCATCTTAAGAGTCTGTTTCACCTCCCGTGGATGTGGATCTGAAAAGATAGGCCAATTAATGATAACAATAACTTTAGAACAGCTTTTTTCCCTTGAGTAAAGACATTAACATTGCTTGAGTTCAAACTAAAATAACATCAATATTTTCAACAGCTTACTTACATTAATTTTACGAATTAAATTAAACATGTGAACACCAATGCAGACTGAAGGTTCCTATGAACTGTCATATGCAGACTAGGGCTGGGCAGTATGTCGTCTTTTTAAGGTATATTGATATATTTTCAAACGAGATATAGGATGAGACAATACCGTTTATATCAATATAGTTTGATGTTGCGTTATGTAATCTGTTTCTTCCATAAAGCCGTGCCAGTGTTCACATCTCTCCTCTCTCACACTCTCCGCGAAACCCCGCCCCCCACTCTCCCTCTGCGTCTGCGCGCAAACCCGGTGTTCTGTCGATTTGCCCTACCTTATCAAAATGTCCTACCGTAGCGTAGATTGATAGTCATGTCTATCGATCTTTGCTACCCTATCGGGAAATACTACCGCAAGTAGGTTGTGCTACCTTAGAAGCCAAAAAAGGTTGGTAATTCTTTTTTACCTTCTCAGAAAATGGTTCTAAGCTAATTACATAATTGTTTCCATGAATTCATCCAACAGCAATTTCGAAAATGCTGTCAAGTAAATTTTAATAATAGGCATAGCCTACTTTATCCATCACATAAACTGTATGTATTTCGACAGCCTAGTTTACATGCTGACATGTAAATTTGTAGTCTAGTTTGTCCATCAACACACTCTAATCAATACCAGCGTAAAACTTTAAGTAGCATATTTTGATATTCTAACCTTATCAGAAAAGACTACCAGGATATAACTAGAGTGGTCTGAATTACCTTATCAGAAAATGCTACCAACATAAACCTACAGGTAGTGTATTTTGATAGTCTGAAATACCTCATCAGAAAGTGCTACCAACATAGCCTATATTAAATAAAAATAGGTTTATTTATTTTATATAAGTTTTCATTTACATGTTTTGCAGCTGTATATTTTCAAACAGGGAAGTAAACCCTGCCGTTACATTTAATTTTGATCACAGTTTGTTTTAATGAAAGTGCTTGTGACATCTCACATGTGGCTTTGACTTACAAGTGAACATTTAGCCTACTTCATATAAAATACTGCGATATATATTGTGTATCGCCATTCAGCCTAAAAATACAGAGATATGAGTTTTGGTCCATATTGCCCAGCCCTAATGCAGATCTATGCTTGAACTTCACAATGAAAATTTTGTTGGCTCCATCTACATTAATTTTATAAATTACATTAAACATGTTTAAATTACATTAAACCAGAGCAGAGTACATGTTTTTATAAGGTTCCTATGAACTGTCAGATGCAGACCTACGCTTGAACTTCACAATGAAAATTTTGTTGGCTCTATGAATCCGTCAAGGTTATAATAACTGTTCTGGCAAGTGGTCATGCTTCTCAATCAAGGCGGTCATGAAACAGACATAGTCATAAATTACCAACTTGCAGAGACTAGTCGCCAAGGGATGGCTTTGTTAAAAAAAACAAAACAAAAAAAAAAGATGGAGTTAAAAAAGAGAAATGACTCCCCAAACACAACACAGACTGTATGTTGTTATTACAAAGAAATCTTTACAAATGAGGTGCTGATGCAAGCCAGCATCTGCCTGATAGGTCTATCAATTGGTTATCCAGACGCCCGACACAACGAGGAGCAAATGGAGACACAAAAATGTCAGGGATGTGTGGGAGACCAAGAAAAGCATTGCCCTTGGTGTTTGGAAGCCAGTTTACGTTCAGAGTGATTGTGACTCCTTCTGTTCAGCTAACGCGAATGCCGCAAACAGCCAAGACAGTGAGCAGCTCGTTTTAAAGTCTTGACATCACTTTTATCAAAAGACCAAAAACAAGTGATCAAGTAAATTCCTGAAACTTGTGGAAATCTAACAGGCAGTTAAGGCTACTCTACTAAAATGTATGACGCAGTATAGCTCTTACTGACATCAGTGTGAAGCTCCCTGGGGAAAGTAAACCTGAGTAAGAATGAGTTCACAGGGAAGATAATTTTTTTATCAGACATCATTGTCCCTTACAACATATTTATAAGTAGCTGGTCCGAACAACAAGATGAGTAAAACCTATTGCTGTCAACTATACTGTGACAATTAAATGTAACAATTATTAAGGAAAGACCTCATTTTTGTGAGCACAGGATATTATGCTAAACATATACTATCTTGTAATCCATAATTTAGATAGATAAACCAAAAAGAAAAAAATATTCTCACATAATCGTGGCCGTTGCACTGGATTGCATCAACCCCCTGTGCACGCTGCTTCTTGATCCTCCTACCCCTTGGAAGAGGGAAAAAAACCTGCTGTTGTTTTTCATGATTTCCCTCCCCCAAAGAGCATGTTCTCCCAGTGAACCCTTGCCTGAATCAAAACCAGATTCATAAATCTGCGGCTCATTTGTCAATATGTAATCCAATGTATAACAGCGTGTGGTAGCATGCCCTAAATTTCCTTTTGATCATTACGGTCCCTATTAGTATTCATAGGACAGCACAGCCACAAGCAACACTGTTAGTTCAGATCTGTATGCGTACATTTTAATGGATGAATACATTATTGGGTGAAACCTAAAAAAAAGTTTCTTACATTTCAAATTCCACTGGATTAGTCCACCCCAGCATGGTCAAGAATCTCAGGCCACTCAAGACAAAACAATTTAGGTTCAACCCACAGTGAAAATGTGGCATTGAATGACAAAATGTGAATGCTGCCTTCATGTCAAGCGTCTCATTAGTTTCAAGATGCTGTATTACCCTCGGCCACAATCAATGACTCTTATGCCTAAGACAAGCACAGGAAGTCCCTGTTTCCCAATTATCTGATTCATGACGACCCACATGCACAATACAATAGCACTAATTGTTTTAAAACAGTAAGTTCTGACCTGACTTGAAAGCAAGGCTGGTGAGTCAGAATGAGCCAGGGAAAGAACTTATGTGTGAGAGCAGCTTTATATATTAAAAAAAAAAAGGCAATACGACTAAAAAACTCAAAAGACATTTTCCCATTGAGGGTCTTCTTATCTGTTTGCCGTTTCCATTCACTGAAACTGTAATTATTTTATCCTTTGAGCAGGTACTCTCTTGCTTGCGCTGATGCCTAAATAAACACGTGTACGAAGACTACGATTTTGCATCTTGCTGTTCTCCATGTCCTGCCGTTCCCAAAATACATAGTGTCAAAATGCTGACTATTTATACTGCACCTATAGCATGAAAGTACATTTAAATACACAATCACTTATAAAGTATTAATAGTTTATGAATGTTTGACTTAATCCAATATTTTCCCTTTTTGTGGAAAAAACATCCCAGCCCAAACTGAGGACCATAACTTTGGTCCTGATATTATGCAACCATAATATTGCATTTATTGGAAAATGGGATTCAACTCTCGATAATCTAGTTTACTATGGTGTTGTCCTCATATCTCCTAAATAGACCTGACTGTCAGCCCCCTCCCTTCAGTATGACCCACACAGAACCATTCACACTGAAAATCCAGGGAGACCTACTGAAAAGCAGATTAAACACATGCAATACTGTTATGTAAGACTGATCACAGCAGAGACATCATATTGAAAAGCCAACTTTGTGTAGTCTCCCAGAGGACTCAGTGCAGCGGCTGTGCCAGCAACGTGCCTCGTCTTCTCTAAGGCTCGACCGTTTCCTTCAAGCATGATGGAAGTGACTGTCCTTAATGAAAAATAAGGACATTCTACGGGGTGACATTCTAATGGGAGTATAAATTGGATATAAATCTGAGTTAGGCACTTTCAATTTGTGACTGCAACGAACCAACACATACACTTTTCTTGTAAATTTCCAGTTTTTTTAATTTCTAATTTTCTCTGCTTTCACCTGTTTGCCTTTACCAGGACTGTTTTAAACCGCCCACTTTTATTCATGCTTTCAGTTTTTAAAAATTCTATATCTTCTGAAGTAGTGCAATCTTTCATTTTAGATTGTGTTAGAAAGGAAATTTGTTGTTATTTATATAGTGACCTTTATGCTGGAGAAAAGAGATGTCCTTGCACATTTATTCAGAATTTAGTAATAAGCACACAAAAAGACAATATGTAGTCCACTTGGTACTTCATTGAGTATCAACTGTATATTGAATCATGTGTTGCCCTGTATCAGGGTACCTAATTGCTCAACAATAATCTCAACTGTAGTCAGTCCCTACATTTTCAACATGAAGAACATTTTCCTAGAATGAAATCTCAGCTTGTGTGTGAGTGCGAAATGCTACCCGACAATCTTAGGAGCTTAATTGTTTTTGCAGATGTATTGTCTGTAAGTGTTTTCATATCACCATGGGACAGGGTTAAAAATGTATCCTGTTTCTATCTGCAAATTTATGCTGTAAGAATACAAAGCATTCCCGTGAAATCAGAAAAAAAAAAACCCTACTGAAGCTGTCAGTTACAAACCGTCCACAGTGACAAAGAAATGCAGTGAATGCAATCAGATGGCTTCACCAAGAGAAGAATCAGACGGTTTGTGACTCTGGATTGCTCAACTCCACTGGTCGCTCTCCAAAGCACAGATGGAAAAGGTAGGATCTCAGAGAGGCTGCACTCACTGCCACGTGACGCAGGCAATCACTAACCAGATGTGCACCTCAGAGAGCCAGCTAGTCTCCCCTCGACACAAAAACGACCATACAGACGTATCTTCTGAGAGTAAACGCTAAAAAAAAGAAGACTGTTCTGTCAATAATACATATATTATTTTTTTTACGTTCGTAAACTGTCATGTCATACCAGTAGACAAAGGTAAAGAAAGGTCAAATGTCAGTTTACAATAAGCATGTAATGAGAAGTCATCAATGGTATTTTCAGTAAACAGTGTTACTGTTGTACATTTCTCCATGAATATTTTGGGTTTTTTTTTTTTACTCCACATTTCTCAACTGCCCAGAGACAGATTCTCTCCCTGGAGAAACTGTCTTCCCCCCTGCTGTTTTCTTGGTCCAGTAGCTCTCCGCACACATGGCCTCTCCCACAGAGAAACATGCTGGACGTTTTGTCATATCTCAGACAGTCTGCTTAATTCCTGATGAATGGTGTCCCTCCGGCTCAGTCTCAGTGAAACAGAACTTTCCACTCTAGCGGTATTATCACAAGCCCCCCCCCGCTGCTACCACTTCTGGTATTTGTTTCACATTGAGCAATTTCTCCACTTTCCATATCCATCTTAAGCATATAATACGTTACAGTTGGGTGTCATATTATTATACAAAGAAACCTCCCATCAAGTCTGCAACATAACTGGAAATGTCATTTCAAAGCTGATTTTGCATGTTCAAGATACTGCCTTTCAATGTTTAACTTCTCAGATTAAGTCCCAAATATTAATGAAAGTGCACTAGACCTGTAGAAAAATAGTAAATTCAAAACAGTGATCTCAATATTTTTTCTCTAAAAGTGTCAAACTCTGTGCTCTTGTCATGTTACCCACAATCACCGATCCATTATGAGAGCCCTGGTCATACTTATCTTGGACTAGTGCCTGTTGGACACTTTTTGAACCTACCAGCAGGAATGGTGGAACCCTTGTACTTGTCAGGTAAACTGTGTCAAATATTTCATTTGTTTCAAGTATTTCCTTCGTTTCCTGCAGTGTATGTGTTTACAAGAAACACAACAGACTAATATTACATTGAAGCCCTCTACATACCCCCACTTAACCACACCCACTGCATAATGCTATTTTAGATAAGCATCCTCTGAGGACAGCCGCTTCCACTGTAATAAACAAATAACTGCACTTCAAAGACACAGAAAAATTACATTCGGAAACAGTTAAGCCAATCTGCATTTTCTGATTTTTACAATAACTTTTAATGATTGAACACAAAAGTGTTCATTCGTTCTGTAGATGTAATATGCTATGATGATATGATATTTTTGCCAGACCGCAGCAGTGTGGCAAAGCTGCCAGGGAAATACACATGTAACCAGGAGGCTCCAGATTCAAGCCCCAGGAGTGACGCTGCTCTGGTATCCTTCAGTTGCTTCAGGAAATAAATGGGTGTATAAATGGATGTGTAAAATAAGCTAAAAAAATCTACTACATATTTGAAAGATAATTTCTCGCTGATGCATTATCAACTTTAACAAATTAAATCTCCCTCCTATACTGTCTTTACTTAAAAAATAAACTCAGAAAAAGAACCTACATTTAGTGATAATGTATATACCTGAACGCATACAAACTAGACAGGGTACCTGAAAAAACCGCTGACATAATTGATCTTTTCGCTTTTTTTTGTCTGTATATGATGATGCCAGCTAGTACATACCAAGAATTTCATATTTTACATACACACAATACAGAGCAATTAACGTAGCCATAGCCACATTTTGGACATGAAGGCCCACAAAGAGGTGGTCTGTGCGACGGCACTCACGCATCTGTGAGCACAGACACGGCGTGAGTGCGAGTCGCACCTCCCCGCTGCTCCGCCGCTCTTTCAGACGGAAAATCAGGGGCGGGGTTTCACCGCCAGCTCGTATTACTTTGTTTACAATGCTTTTCACATGCAGCCGCTGTGTCGTAGCGCTAAACTCTGCGGTTACCTGACGCATACATCAGTTTTAAATTCACCTGCACAAAAAGACAAGACTATGTTCCCACGGCAGGCCAACAAATTTAAGCGACATCACAACACAGCCATCGCTGCCGGGATTCTGAAATCGACATAGAATATCACGACATGAGCTGGCTAATGTTAGCTAACCAGTATGCTAGCAAAACACTAATGTTTCCTTTTTAATGTCAGATAATGCAACTTCACACAATTCGTTTCCACGAATGCATACCACGAACGATTATACACCCATTGCCACTGATAGTATTACACCGTCGGCTAGACAGCTCGTTAGCTACCCTAGCTAACAGTCATCTAGGAAGCTTACGTTAGCCAGCAAGCTTTCAGATCGGTAGCTGAGAAATAGCTACGGTTTGCATGTGCATACCGCTGCGCCCCTTTATTTAGCACAAATACTAACATTATGTTCTCGGCATTTACCTCCCACAACCAAAAGGACAGCGATTACGGCCTATCGGTCTGCTGCAAAGCCTCGGGCTTCTGAATCAAACGCGAACGGGTAAATAGCCCACACTCACAAGAGTGGATCTCGCAGGCGTGAGGCTGCTATCTTCTGCCGATCAAAGTCCCATTTCTCTGTCAATTTCCGAGTTTATCGCTTCAGCCGAGGCTCCGAGACCGCGCTGCCTAATGTTTTCTTGTATTTTATGCAGCCTTAGATACTGAGAACAAATTGCTGGAAAGTTTAGTGAGGCCCCTTTCCGCTCCGTCTTGCTTCTTTGTCCCCTCTGATATTTTTTGCACTTTATTTTTGTCCCACAATGCACTGCGCAGTCAAAATCATGTACCAACTCTGAAGTCTGTAGACAAGATAGCGAAATTTGCAGACGAAATTAAACAGCTGTCCTGCCGGTTACTTTCGCTGGCATACTTGTATCTGCTTCAGATCGGTAGAATAGGAACCATTATGAGTATCACATGAGTATGAATGCTGTCAGATGATGTTGGTATTATGGAGTATTACCCTGTAATTAATATGGTGGAGGATAAAATTACGCCTAAAACAGCCAATTTTTTATGTTCATCATGTTGTATGTGAGATTTGGGAAAACACTTTTTATGAATACCATGTAAACACGTTTTTTATGGAAAATAATTAAATATGAGTTTGGGAAGTAATGAAAATAAACACACTACAGATGAACAAAAAGGAAGAAGAAGAAGAAGAAGAAGAAAAAAAATATAACAGACACGCTGGGGAATGTGTTTCAGTTACTGCCATTTTAGTTTGAATATGTATTTATACTCTGCGCGATCAAGCAAGTGATAACCTGGCATGGTGTGTGTGTGTGTGTGTGTGTGTGTTTTTACAGGATTCAGATTGGCATTTTTTTTTTTTTTACAAGAACCATTTTACACTACCTTGAGCAAGTTGTGATTTTTTTCTGAACACATGATACATGAGACAGATGTATAGCGAAAGATATTTATTTATGATTTACATAGCGGGTCATTTATCTAATCACTTATATTTCTGGAAGACAGAAGCATCTAAAATGAAACTATCATGATTACACGTCAAAAATGTAGAAACTTTACAGAATAAATAGCTTGACAAGGAAGCTATAATAACATGGCAAAGGCCTTCACTGAAGGAAAATAATGTCATTACAATAATATATTTTGCCATTAACAGACTAATTCTTTTAAGCATTGATATATTTTGATATTTTTTGTTTGGCATTGTTGCTTTTGCATTTAACTCACCAAACACTTTCAAATCATGGAAATTATAATTAAAGTCATTAAAACAAGGATTCTGAACAGAGGAACAAGCATTAACTTGAACAGCATTCATCCTGAGCTGGAGTGTAAGGCAGTCACTGCTATAATTATAGCCACTTTTACACATCACAAGTGTGAAACAAATCCAGACCCTAGTACCCTTCCACACATCCAGTCCTTGTAAAAAAATCAGTTCCAAATCCACATTGGTCAGACCACAAAATCACAGCCTAGAGTTGAGATATTTTAACAGCTGCATTTCATTAACACTAGAGTAATATTGCAGTAGCTAACCAGTTGTAAAAAAAAAAAAAAAGAATTATCTGGCTGTTGGGTAGGGATTCTTTTAACAGTAGACTTATTGTATTGATGTTTGTTTATATTTTTGTTCATGCATGCATCAACATCATAAACAGTACTTTGCTTCCTATAAAAGCATATACTAAATGACCTAATACTGATAATACTGTTGGACGCATTCAGAGGAAGTCTTCCTATGCTTAAGTGTACCTAGGCAGGGCTCATATATAATTATACCGAGGAGAAATAATGTGCTATATTGGGCCTTGGGGTGAAAAGAGAGCTTCAGATTAAAACACTTTGAAAATATAAAGAACAATTTGTCAGTGGGAAAATGATGCATGCCTCTTCAACAAACAGTAAGAGGAATAAAACAATTCAAACGCAATACATAGGGCAATCACAAAAAAGCATAGTTGTCTCACATAATGCTGTACAGTAAGAAGAAAGTATAGCTTACTCAAAAAATACAGAATTCAAAATAAACAAACAAAAATACAGTGATAATTAAACCTCTACATTACAATCTATGTAACAGATTAAAGAAACATTTTTGTTGCACATTTGTTTACTGATTCTGATGGTTGGCATGGCCCAAAGACTTCTTTCATACAGGGAAAGTGTGAGATATTTAGAAATGAAAAACAGATTTTTACAGGCAGGATGACGTGTTCTGCACTTTTTAAACAGAACATGTACATTAACATGAACGTGTATTTGTTCAAAATCAAAAAAGGATGACAGCTGTTTTCTGGAGGAATAAGCAAGTGGGTGAATTCACCATTCTAACACAGCTACAGTGTTCAAGAGCGGTGTCACTTTGCTCAGTCGGCCTTGCAGATACTTTCTCCCATCAAACCTTCTGGGGGTCATAGCTAGCAATGTTTCAGTAGGGGATGTAGATTACTGTTAGTGACCTATCTGACTATGTTTGAGAGCAGTGCACCAAACAAAAATTGCTCACAACAAAATGTACTGCAGCATTGCCAGTTTTCCAGATGAAGGCGAACAAGCCTGTGAGCAGAAAATTAGCTTTATTGCTCAGACAAATTTTTTATTCCCTTCTCTGGACATATAAATATCCCCATCTTCATGAACCAGAACGTGAGTAACAACAAAAATGAAAGAACAGTGGTTTTAGCTCTGAGGTTGTACTCTCTCTGAGCGTGTAGACTTCGGCTTTCCACCAACCCTCATTATTTCCCATGTGTATGCTCCCCAAACAAATAAATCCTTCCCCCATTTCCCACAAAAAAAAAAAAAAAAAAACTACTGGTGTGCTGCTCACACAAATCAGATTAGAAATGTTCATTTGATGCAAATTAACTAAATACAATCTCTGACAGGAGGAGGGCCACTCATTCTTCAGCGCAGACAAAGATTGTGGAAAAACATGTTGTGCAGTGCAAAATACTACACAAATTCAAAGATCTTTTAATCATTTGGATGGCTCGCTCCACCTACTGCATCCACAATATCAGCCGATTCACATATCATAAGGATCAGCAAGTCTGATCCAGACTCTGATCCAAATACTTTGATATTCATTAACATACTTGCATTGTTACAGCAAAAATATATCAGTACACTGAAATTACAATATGATGTTGGTGCACTGGCTTTAAGAAACTTTTAAAATCACCAAGGAAACCAATGCTAATTAACAATAACAGGATTGTAAAGGTGCTAGCTGTAAAACTGTATATCACAACATTTTAACTTTTTATGTTTTAGGCTTCATTGGTGAGGATTACTTGCGTGCTTGGCTCAAAATTGTATTCAAAAAACAATGCAATTCAACCCTCCTCTTTTGTCTTTTGACCACAAATTTTACGGAGTGTTAATATGTTGCTGTAAAAGTGCTGTGTTAAAAAATATCACTGACTTAAACTTGTTTTTGAAAGTTCTGGCCAAAATGCGAGGGAGGAGTGGGTTCAGAACTATGAAAACATAGGCATTGTTGATGTGGATGGATTGTAAATGTATAGGGTTCACTCTGTGTCAAGGTCTGACAGCAGTAACAAAATAGGAGACAATGACTCAGAGTTGACATTAATTAGCAATTAAAGCATTCATTTTCATCTCAGTACCAAATCAAGTGTAAGTTCAGTTCTTGATCTGAATGACAGAACATTTTCTAAGATGATTGAGTGAAGATATTTCATAGTTCAGTCATGTATATCAGTTGTGTTACATGCAAAGGTAGTTTTCCTATGTTGAAAGAAAAGTATGCATACAGAAAAGTATCTTTTTGAATGTACAAAAAAATAATTAATTTAAAAATATGAACTCTTAAAAATTAGGTGTATTCTAGAATATAAGCATACTATTTTAATGTGGAAATCAAAGTCGAAGGCTAACACAGCTAATGTGCAGGGGTGTTAGTATCCTGTTATATTATAGTGTCTTGTTTTTAACTTTAAAAATGGAATTACCATGGAAACAAAGTTGTTTAAAATATCCATTACCTTCCATCAATGAAAGAGCTTTCAAGTCCAGAGGCATGCCCCACTTTTCATTAGGTTTCATTTGGACTGTTGGGACAAGATAAGTATATTCAATTTAGGCACCTGTGAGATCAACACCTTTCTGCATCTCAAAGTGCTAAAGAGACACATGGACATTGCTCTCATACTCCCAGATGCAGACATGAGACCATGTACACATGTCGGTTTTGGGCTGGACGGCCAGCTTAAGACAGCACATCATTCCTGGGCACACACACGTTCCAAAAGAAACTGGTCGAATGCAAATTTGTGCAATATTACATGCAGCGATAAGTCATAGTTCAATCTGTTCCGGTATGACGGCAGCTCGGTACCATCCACATTATGTCGAGCGTGTGAACCGGTTGGGAGTGAGATGGTACGGACTGCAGCTTAGTATGGATACAGCAGAACTGATTGTAATATTGAAAGAACTGAGAAAAATTAACACACTTGTAATGTCGCTGATGCAATGCCAATGCCATGCCAAGTGTGAGCACTGCTAGCAGCAAATAGAAGATGCAAGATATTTTTGAACCAACCTTGGCAAAAAATACACCCCTGATATTTCAGCACCATCAATGTTAGTATGGGTTTCAATACTGCTTTCTAAGCGCCCACTCATATGAACTCCAATTTATTCTGTCTTTAAATTACTCCATTTTGTTTTTATATATAAAAAGTGAAGCAGGAGTACTGCATTTCAACCCTTCTCGTTGAAAGTTCCTCCACAGATACACAGTTCCATTGTCGTAGCTAACTCAAGGTATGACTGACAAGACAGTTAACTAGTGTAAATGTAAATGTAGTGTAGCCCCAGACTTATCTGCATTTGGTTCAGTAAAGCAATTCTCCTTTCAGCCTCTCCCCCACTCATTAGTTACTGAACTAGCTACACAGTTAACCATTGCAAAGTTAGCTATGTAGGTTGCTACAACAACGATGTCATTGGTACAGACAGGAAAAAAGGATATAAAAAAGCCACTTAAAGATTGTGTCCTTGCAGATGTATCCTAAATCTATCAGTTAGAGGTGAAATACTGTATTTTTTCCAAGTGTTTTTGTTGGTGCTTATTTGCAGAAGGACACAATTTATGTATAAAGGCTATTTTAAATTAAACTGTAGATTATTAAAACAATGTGAATCTATTGACACACCATTGATGGACAGTGACATGGTACACCCACACAAGCCAGTATATATATAATTACATATACAGTGGCTCCTAATTATACCTTAATAAACATAACAAAAAACATCATTGGAAGAAATGCACACATTTTCAGTTTAGTTGTGATTATCTAAAATTAAAATCCTGCATCGAGTTTCCATTTTAAGGAAATCAACAGAAGCCAAAACTACACAGATTAGCAGACTGAGACTGCAGGATGTGGCTTCATACTGTCAGCAAAATCAAATTGGGATCAAAATAGGAGTGTGAATGAATCTGATCACTTTATTTTCTGAAAATTGTCAATGCTTAAACATATACCATTGCATTGTGGAGTCTGCAGCACTAAAATTATTTATCAAATCTGTTTATTTATGCAAAAATACCAACTTTTTGTTACAGTTTATCAAGGTTTTATATACATAATTTTACATCCTCTGAGGTAGATAGCTATTGGGTAGAACCTTCAATAGTGGTTGTGAAAAAACATCAATGAAAATTGACAAAAAAAATAAACTCAATATTTCAAACAGGCCAATGCTGGGTGATCTTGTTCGGATCAGGTAGTGCAGCTTTCACTTGAATTTAAGCGAATCTCCCTGCTTGTCTCTGAAGCTCGGGCAGGCTGGTTAGCCATTCCCAGCTCTACTCCGCTGTCCACAGCACAATCTCTAAGCTCGCCGTAGCGCTCAGCCGGCTCAGCACTCCAGGTAAAAGCAGTCTGCAGAGACGGGCTTGGGTTTCTTGGCGGGGTCGCACTTCTCCGGCTCCACTATCTTCCCAGTGTAGTCGATACAGTAGACGCTTCGATGGCGTTCCCCTTTGCCGCAAGTCTGAGAGCAAGACGACCAGGGCCCCATCTGCCAGAGTGGACAGGGCAGGTCGGCGCAGGGCCTGATGTCCGCAGGCTTAAGGCTTTCGTCGCAGAGGTAGGAGAAGAAGCCGCTGCTGTCCCTACACTCCACGCTCCTCCTCGACCATCCCGATCCACAGCTCTTGGAGCACTCCGACCACTCCCCCAGGACCCACTGGGACGGGGACAGGGGCTGGATCACATTCACGGAGGCCTTCTTCTCGCCGGACTTGCTGAAGGAAACATCTTTGGGGATGAAAAATGTGTACTTGATCTTCGGCGGTGTAGCGTCGCCGGATGTGGCTAGGAGCTGGATTGTGACGGCCTCACGGAGCTGCTGGAAACTCTGGATTCTCTCCAGGGTCGTGGACGAGCCGCTGTACTTTAGCACAGCTCCCTGCACTGGAATATCCTGCTCCACGGTGGACACGGAGAAGTTTCCATTCAGAATGTAGACCCCGCTCTCTCCCTTAATGGCTAAGTAATTGCCGTCGTGCTTAACTCCTCGATAGCTGCGCTGCTTGACGTCGATGTTGGTGGCTCCAGCCGGGATGGTCACAACATCATTGTAGCCATACCTGTACGAAGGAAAGAACCCAAACAAAAGTAGATTAGCCATCTGTGCTAATGTGTACAGACCGTGTACAGTCTTACAGAACCACATTCATCCCTGATATCATATCACATTTCATATGATCTTCATATGAGATGAAAAAAAATAAAGTTAATGGTTTAATGCACTTGTGTTTCTACCAGCTAACATGTACCTTGTCTGGCCAACTAATGAAACCTGGTCATGCTTTTGCTTGTGTTATACTCTGCCTCACTTGTGAGTCGCTTTGGATAAAAGCGTCTGCCAAATGAATAAATGTGCATGTAAATGTATACGATCTGCATGTGCCTTGATCAGATTTCTCTGGCTCCTTCCATCATTAGCCTCCTTCCATCAGCTGAGGGACTCCAGTGATGTCATACACTAAAGGTAGAGTGACTGCAACATCTATGCATCCACTCGATTCTGTACTTACGTGGCTTTGTTCATGGACCCGGTGACCTTCCTGCAGCTGGAACCATTCCCCCCACACACACCACACTTGTCCAGTTTTTGGTTGGACCCAATCACCTGATCACAGCCTGCTTTGACACACTGGCCTTGGACACAGACTGACGTGGTGTCGGGGCCACATGTGGTGCCGTCAATAACCTGCACAGCAAGGGTGGAATATTATATTAATATTAATAACCAACTACCACTTACACAAGCGCAAGACACATTTTAAAGGTACTTAGCAAAGTGCTTATCAAAGTATCTTTCTGTAGCTATGTGCATCTGGCAAATGGATTCATTTTACAATAAAAATCAAGCGGTTACGCAGCAACGAGAAATTTGAGGATGAGGGTCGGAGGAGTTTGATGAGCTGTGTGTTTTTTGAAGGATAATTAGCTTTGATGGATATGATTGGACGAAAAGGAAATAAGGCAGAATTATGACAGGCTTGTGTCAATTGGAAATGATTATTTCTGCATTTCTGAGTTTTCTGTATTATATTTTTCAGTTTTATTTATATGCTACAGGTCATTTTCTATTATTTTCCTAAAGTATTCGTCACTAAAATTATAATGCTCTCAAAATTGCTTTCAAACAGAGTATCTGTCATGTCATCCATCAAAGAGGATAAATATCAATAAATAAAAAGGAGGTGGGGCAAACATTTACAAAGTAAAATGAAACAATGTGCAGATATGCACCATATTATTGACGATCATAGGAGCTTCTCATTTGTGTTAGTTAGAAAGTTAGTCAGTTAGAAAAATGGTCATACCTTGGATTCAAAGACTTTGAACTCACTGCTTCCTCTGGCCCGGCAGAAGAGTTTACACCGGTCCCGGGGAGACACGCCGGCATATTTTGGGATCCACTGTTTGATGTTGCCATTGATGTCGAGGTAATTGGCGCTGTTATACTTCTCACACTGGTGTTCTCTGAAGCTCTTTCCTGAAACAACAAACCAAGCCAAGTCAAATAATTCCCATACCTGCCAATGGTGGAACAAAGATGTATATTGCCATGGTGTATGGGTCTGAATGCCATTTGATTGCCGATTTTTAATGTTCACCTGCTTAAGATACTCTGCAGTGACAGGCTTGTCCATAGATACAGAAGCAGAGGAGGCAGTGAGATTGGAAGTGTATGTCATGTTTAGTCAGGATAAATCACCATCTTCATAAATTGTACAATATATCTAGCGAAGAATATGGCTGTGTATTATTATTCTGATTGCTCACAACATATTTAATCATTTAGGTATCATTAAACGTAAAGTTCTTGGGCAGATAGCTTTTTAACATTTTTTTGTTCCCTGTTATAAAGTAAAACTTTACTTATACAATAATATGCATCATGGAACATTAACATGCATTCTACAATACAAGAGGCCCTGAATGTCACTCGTATATATACAGGTGTTGGAGGAGTATGAATTACCGCTGTTTCTTTCACAGGCTTGAGTGTTGCAGGACTGGTACTTGACTCTTTGTCCTTCGCAGTACTTCCCCCCGTTCTGGGGCTCAGGATCGGTGCACTCCCGGCGGGAGAACTCCACCCCTCCTCCACATGTCCTGGAGCACTGTCCCCACGGCCCCCACTCTCCCCAGCCACCGTCCACAACTGTCTGTACCAGAAACAGACAAAGAGAGGACCCATGCCATTACAACAAAGCAAGGTACGCAGACCTGGCCATTATCAAAGGGGAAAAGAATGTCAGTATCATTTGTTTCTGGCATAATATTGAACACTGTAATTCTTCAAGCTGCTTATTTAAAAATTTTAAGTAAAAAGAGGAGACTGTCACCATAAAAGCAAATGTTCACTCAGCAGTGTATGACACTGTGAACGTAACGTGAATATGTGTCTAGGTAAATTCATACCGAGGACTAAAGCTTTCATGTCTCCTGAACTGCCGTGCCTTTATCAGAACGGTTCTTCATTCTTCTATGTGTCTACAGCCTCACATGTTCCTGCCCAAGTGTCTTCGCTTGCTAAATCCATAGTGTCTTGGCAAAACAAGGTTAGTGCATGCTTTTAGCTGGGATTTTTACGAGCAGGGTGTTAGAACTCTCCAGGCTGCCAACATGTCTGAGGTCATAAGTTAGCTTCTTATTGAGGCCCTAGTGGAAAGTCTGCACCAGAAATAATCTCGCTAATAATCAGATGAGCATTTGGAAAATGTAACAGAGCTATTTGATTATTTTAGGCTGCTATGCAAGGGGGCCGGACTGGGACACAAGAAGTGTTACAAGATACATTTAGAAGGGTGAAAACTTGTATCAGGCGGCCCACTCCAGACAGAGCAGACATGTGCTTTGAAACAAAGCCATGAAAACATCTGTCGGTGCAGGCAGAGAGACAGAGGAGTTGTATATACACGCAAGCTTATTAATGAGTGCAGAAGCGGTAAATCTCCGCATTGACGTTTTGGTGATGTTACCCTCTGATGAGGGGGTCATAAATCACGCCGTGGGTTCACCTTGGGTTGCAGGGCCTCATCAGCTCCCGTGCACACGCCGTTCAGACAGGTCCTGTTGGTGCCACACGCCGTGCCGTCGGCCCAGGGCAAGCTTCCGTTCTTCGTCATGCACTGCAGCTCCCCTTTCTCCCTGCACCACAGCTGACTACAGATGTCCGAGTCGGAGGTGTTGGGGCAGTGCACAAGGCCCTCCCCGAACATCTGCTGGCACTGGTGGTCCAGGCTGTACGTCTGACCTGGCAGCTCCGTGGGCAAAGACATGATGCTCTCTGGCATGTCCAGCAGACAGTCCCCTGTGTTCAGAATAAGATTTTGTGTAAAGTAAATAAGTAGGACCATTACAGAATGAGAGAGAGGACTTTGGACTCATCTGAGGGGCATTTTGGAAAACCCTGATAACAATACAAATCTGTACAGACTCTCCCAAGATGGGAAAGACTAATTGCAAGTGTATACATATATATATATATGAAAGTATATATAATGTACAGTATGTTTATAAAACTTGCAAGTACTGTTCAATGTGATTGGAATTGATCTCAACATCACTACCTGTAGTTTGGAAAGAGAAATGGTTCTGGCAGTGCTTTACTTTTCTGTGAGGGAGGGCAGTTGTTAAACATGGAATGTGCAAGCTGGAATCCTCAACTGATGACTCATAAGTACAGAGAATGGAGTGAAGACTGAAATATTGATGGATATAAATCAACAAAAATGCTATTCTGCTATTTCGCAAGGCCGCATATTTTCTCTGTAGATTCATGACTCTAAAGTAGAACATAGCCTGGAGTTCTGGGTTAACCACATTTTGAAATACTGTGTGCAAACCAGAACAGAGAAGTGAGCTCCTCACTCACTTTCTTGGGCCATGTCAGGCTTTTCAAAGACATTCCTTTTATGTCGATGACATTATTTTATTTGCTGGAACAATGGTATTCAGTAATAGGAAACCAGAGGAGGAAAACCCCAAAAAAAGTGTAAAAATTAAGCAAGTATGGTTTTTATGGTTTTTAGACACCATAAATTGTGGTCAGATACATGTCAAAGCAGGAGTGGTATTATTTAAGAAAAACGCACTTGTAAAAACTAGACCCACATTGCAACAGAATTTTATCCACCTTCAAAGACAAAGTTACACATTATAGCCATAGTTGAAGTTTCAGTCGGTTATTAACAACTATGAGACATGCACCCAAAAGTGGCTGAAATCATTAAAGTTTAATTTGAATGTGATATATAGATGTTTTTATATATTCAATGAAACAATAACACTTGGTAATTGCACAGACGATATTGTCTATACCATAATCACTTGTATCCTATGTATACGTGTCAAGCCCTCATCACATTGAATGACATACAGCATTACAGGTGTACTGTTCATCAGATACACAGGGATGGGGGCAGTGGCAGTGAAAAGAGGCAGCTATTCGACAGGTTAGTAGCAGAAACGGATTCGTTCTCACCGTGTCCGTTGTCGAAGAACTCTGTGATGTAGAGGGCGCTGCAGGGAGACCAGGGCAGGGTCTTGTTGAGGTGAATGAAAAACGGGGCCATTAGGTGGTGCGCCCCCAGGTACCCGAACATCCTCTCACAGTTTTTGGAGTCATCGTGGGGCATGCTGAGAACGTGGCCTACATGGAGAGACATTCTCCTGTTACTGACGAACACTCGGCAGGCAAGTCTGAACACTGCCTCAGGACTGAGTTTGACTTACAGACAGGATGACATCCATTCCACACTTACGTTAGGAAATGTATTACATTACAGTACATTATTGTCATTTTATCAGACGCTCTTATCCGGAGTTACTTACATAGGTTACAGTTTTTTACATGTTACCCATTTATACAGCTAGATATTCATTGATGCAAATCTGGGTTAAGTACCTTGCCCAAGGGTACAATGGCAGTGCCTCAGTGAGGAATCAAACCAGCAACCTTTTGGTTATATGTCCTGCTCCTTGCCAATATGCTACACTGCCGCACATGTATGCTTCTACAATGTATACTTCTGACTGTTGTACCCGTACAGAGCTGGCCGAAAAGCATTCTAGTTCTCTGCCACTTCCATTTGGAATGAGCTGCAGAATAACATGAAATTACATGTGCCTGTCTTTGAATGGTGTTAAAGTTAGCGTTAATAACATGACAAAAAATGACATGGGAGTCTGTAAATGTTTTAACCCATAATGGCACCACACCTCTGCTGAACATCATGACTATACTTAATGTGTAAACTGGTGTTTTATTTTAAACTGTAATGCTTTGTGTTTTATGTTGTAAATGTGTCATTGTATGAACCTTCATGTGCTGCTATTATTGGCCAGGTCGCTCTTGAAACAGAGATTTCTAATCCCAGTAAGACTTATCTGGTAAAAATAAAGGTTAAATAAAGTTTAAATATTAGTCACTTGGCAGACACTTCTATCCAGAGCTGATTGCAGCAAGGGTACAAAAGTGCATCTGATAAAATCACAAGAACAATGGACCACACATAAAACTAAACACCACATCTAAACATATGTCAATCCATCACACAGTGCTGTAATAGCTAATTCCACTGAGAATCCACATGTACCGCAACAAACGTGACATCCAAAGAGGGTTCATTGCTAAGTACCAAAAACAAGCACGCGATCCTGTAGTAAGTTCTTTTGCTCACCGAGTTCGTGGGCCATGGTGAAGGCGGCTTGAAGACCGTTGTCCTCAATGACAGAGCAGCTCCTTTTGGGGTCACACATGGTTCCCACGTCAGCGACCCCGAGAGTGTCACAGCTCTGATGTCCACAGATGTCCTGATGACATGGGAGACATTTCAACCCGGTCAGGTCCAGAGAGTGCAGTGTTTGTTCCAGACAAAAATTTTTTGCTCCTAAGCAACCGCTTGTCAAAGAAACATATTTCTCAGTGTTTCCATCATAAAAAAATGAAGCAAATAAAACTCCAGCCACATTTGAGAAGAGAGAACTGTTTTAACTGTGTGTTATCCAAAAACTATTGTAAACAGCAAGCCCCCTTTCAATTCTCTTCAGATGTCAAGGTGCCTCTCACAGAAAAATATGTTTCCTGAACACAAGACATTCATCCACATATAATTTATATGACACCTGGGCTTCAGACAGGTGAAAGAATGAGAAAGAACAGAAAGCTAGTTCTACTGACTCATTACAGACAGCATTTAAAAATATGTTCTTGTTGAGCCATGACTTTGGCATCCTACATGTGGCGTTCCAAGTTCAGATTCAGATCTGGTGTTAATGTACTGCTAATGTACTGCTCTGAAACACGGTGAATTGTACTGCTGTTTCCCATGTATGTTTGAAATAGCTGCTGTCATCAATGCCATTTTCAACATAAAATAACTTTAGTAAATGTTCCACAGTCATACTATTCTCTCTTCTCTGTCCCCTCCCCCAGACCATCTCACCCAAAGCCTGTTTTCCCTTTGACTTCAAACAGGCCTATGTCATACCCTGCCTAAGAAACCAATTATTTACATCTCTAATGTAAAGCACTACCATCCAGTTCCTTTACTCCGAATGCTCTCAAAACCTTTCTGTTTTAAGCCAGTTTTCCTGTTTTCCTTTCTGAACAACCTGCTTGCATCTGATCTGGCTTCAAAGCTGGACACAGAGACTGAGACAGTTCTTCTCTCTAATTATGAAGGAATTTCTCTCTGCCCCCTCTTGAACGTACTTATCAGCTGCTTTTGATAAGATTATCACGCTGGACAGTTTTAACAGTTGACCTCCTGACCTGGTGGTCTGTAGCCTGGACCACAGCAACTCTCTCCTCACGGATCACCCTGTGTTACACGTTCCCAAGCCCCAGCCGCTCATCCAGAACACTACTGCATGGCTGGCCAATGAACTCCCAAAATATTCTAATATCTCACCCACCCATTCTCTCCACTGGTAATGAACCACGTCAGCTTCAAAACACTGGTGTATTGGCCTATCCTTCAGCAAAAGGATTCCTCTGAATCCACAGTCAATTATCAGACCTTTCGCGCTGGCCAGACCTCCACTTTGTAACCAGGCCTCTCCACTTTGTAACCTCAAGACATCTGGCCGTCTGTTCCCTGTGGGGTTGTACGTGTCGGTCATGTCCGCATTTGTTCTTGGACCCAATGTGGTGGAATAAGCATCTCACAGAGGTCAGAACAGAGCTGTTGAAAAGCTTTTGGCACAGACCCGTCTCTCTCTCTCTCTCGAGAGTGCTTCTTGGCTCCCCTAGCTGCTTATTTTGTAGCACCTAAGTCTTGCTGCATTTTGTGAAACTTTGGGGGTATAGTACTGAGTAATGCTGTCACATCAGTTATGTTACTGATGGTTTGATAACTGCAGCATGTTCCATAGTCTTTTCAGTATAGAACTGGATGTTGTAGCACTAGGTTACGCATTCGCACTTTTGTTAACGTAGTCTGACATTTCCTGTGTGTACACTTGTTGTTCATGTAGGCTTATTATAGGCACTTATGTTCCTTCCTTCGTAAGGCACACTGAATAAGACCATCTGTCTATACAGTAAATGTAAATGTTAGTGTCAAGTTTGCTGTTAATTTTTTATACATTTAGTCACTCCATTAATGTATTCATAGCCATATGTGTTGCACCCATTGCATTACGTAATGCATTATATAACTACTGTAAAATAAACTCTGATATGACACTAATATTAAATGCGTACTTTAATACTGCGCACAAAGATCAGGTAACGCATTTTATACCCGAGTACTTATTTCCACAGTAAAGAACTCATTAATCATGGGTCTAAATTTGAAAATAGTCATCCTGATCTCAGAGAACAGCTCAACCCTGGGTATATTTAACAAGCCTCAAAATTATGTCACAGCTTTCAGGGTGTGAGGAGCTATGGCAGGATTACTGTGGGATGTCTCACCGTTCTGGTGAAGAGGAGGGCGGTGTCATAGTGCTCCGGATGTCTCTGGCTGGAGGGGTTGAACAGTTGTTGCCAGACGCAGAAGTTACGCAGAGTCACGCCTCCATTGCTGGAGATGTCTGGACCAACATCCTCATCCTCCACCACTAGCATCTTCACCACCACCATGCTGACTGAGTTTCGCAGGCTGGGGTGCTTGTAGATCTGCGCTGCCATGGAGACCAGGGTCAGGATGTAGTGCTGTGGAGGAACAAATGACAAAGGTTATTATGACTGGGAAATCCTCTCACAAATCCTCCTCACAAGACAAATGCACCCCACATATACAGTAGTACAAAGCAAACAGGTATTTTTCACACAACCAAGTTCCCCAGCTCATCACAATGAAGCAGACACTCTTTGGACGGTAGAGTCATCTCCACTGATCATCACTGGTAATATGAACAACTCACAAGTGACTGACGAGTCTAAGGGTGCCCTAGAGTGATGAGACAATGGTTAAGGAGCAGGACTTGTAACCAAAAGGTTGCTGGTTTGATTCCCTGCTGGGGCACTACTGCTGTAAAATTGGACCTGGTACTTGACCCAGAATTGACTCAGTAAATATATTGTGTATATATGTATAAAGGGATAACATGTAAAAAACTGAAACCTATATAAGTTGCTCTGGATAAAACCATCTTTGTGCAAACTGGTCCACAGTTTGATAGAAGATGGTGTATTTGTTGCTATGCTACTTTTTCAAAATAGTAGGTAGGGGCAATATTTGTCACAGTAGGAGTCAGTGGGGCATAGGGAATTCTAAAGGGAGTTATGAATAAATTGAAGATGGGGTAGGTTTAAGAGATAGTTTAGAACAGGGGACTCTCGAGTGGCTCAGTAGGCTCAATCTCAGCCATGTCATCAGTGCACCATGACTGGGAGCTCCAGTGGCACAACTACCTGGATTTGTTTCCTTATCTCACTGCTCTCCGGCAACCTGCAACTCCTGCAACTTCAGGCACCTGTGTGTTGCTCCGTCGACGTCAGTGAAGTAACACCTATCCTCCAACTGGCGCCCGCATTTCTGTGAGACACTGTGGCATTTGCAGTGTGGAAAATAGCCACTGGCTTCATGCAAGCGTGTCCGGGCATTGCATTTGCCTCACTTCAGCATGCCCTGCTGAGGCTGTCACGGAGAGGTGAGCCTAACGAGGGATCGGCAGTTCCGAAACAGTCTTACATAAAAGGGAAAAGCAGCATGGGGGAATGAATTCCAAGCATCTGGCAACATTATGTGAAACCAGTATCTTTTCAGACACAACAAGGCTAATGTTGATCCCATTTTCATGTAATACAAATAGTTATTTTCTGTCTTGGCCACCATTCGTGATTGCATCATATCTTTAACTGTGGGTACTGTTTGCAGTAGCGGTAAGCGTACTTTGGCCCCATTTATGAAAACACAGCCTGATAGGCTCAGTCCTGCAGTGAAAACTTTAGCCACCATCAATTAATGTGTTTGGCAGCAAGAATCCATACTACCTACTTCAAATAACTGTAAAAGCTATGCATGGCCTGGCCAGTACGTACATGGGAGATATCCAAGGAAAACTGCTCTGAAGGATTTTGGTCAGCATACTTCCAAACTACATAAATCCCGATGCCCAATGCAGTGAATGCGACACTGTGTTGTAGAACTTTAAATCCAGAATGAAACGTTAACCCGACGTCCTGATTTACTGTAGTCATTAAAGATCCTATGGCACTCCGTGAGAACAGTAGTATAGTTTTTAGGAACAGTATCCAGGGTACATTCTAATCTAATTACAGAGCAAATGCCAGCTGAACTATAGTTTATGTAACACTTCTCCCTACCTGAACCGATATATAGTAAAATTGTTAATTTACAGTTTTGTGTCACTCTTTAAGACGCTACGATTTAATAGGAAATAATGCATGTATTCAGTTCTCTCCAAAGCACTTTAGCATCTACAACGACAAAGCACTTAGGAAATTCATCCGTCACATGTGTAGCCATAGTAACCGCTTCTTAACAAACTAAAGGCTGTTTTTGTCATTTGTGATATCTGCACACCTTGGGAGAGGTTTGCTGTTTAGTTATGGCCAAACATGCAATGGGGAAGCATTTCCCAGCGTGACTGGCTCTGAATGCGGTATTTACATCCTGAGTAATCAATCCGACATGCCTCCCTTGGTCTACGAGCATCGTGTTCCATTACTGGAATAGGAACTCTCTTGGCACCCGGGGCTTACCAAGTGTAGTTAGCCATTTATAAGCACAACATGATATTCTACAACCGATCAGTATGTTTAAAACTGACTTCACCGTGCTAAGAAGACTTTCATCACACACATGAATGGAGATTTCACATCATGTTCTCATAAACTGGCTTGATAAATAATAGTAAATTAGCAGATTGGATTGCCTTTAAACTTCATGCATGGCGCATGCCTCCTCTACACACCTCTGGGTATGGTTAGCATTTGTCCTTACATGTCACATTAAATATAATTGCTTTCATTCTTGTTGGTGATCACTGAAGGGTTGCTGTAAGTACTGCATTTCATGGTAAGTCAAAATGAAATGACAAAAGTTGATTGCATCAAAGGGATGAAGTTTTACATAAATACTCCGTCTGATACCAACAATTTGCAAGGGCCAGTCACATTCCATAGACATGTTTGACCGCGAAAAAAGTGCCCTCAATGCTTTCGTACCAGATCTTTACATAAGATAATGGTCGCCTTTCCATCAATCAAATTTAATGTCTCATTTCATACTGTTACTGATATATAGTCACTCAATATAAACCCTCTTTGGACAGCTGAAAAGGGTCGTACCTGTATCTCGTCTCCGTAGAAACGTGTCATTGAGGAATCAGCCACCACCAACGTCTCAACATATCGGGCTGCAGAAACAAAACGCTTTTTCCTCGTCCTCCTTTGCGCATCAATTTCCTCCAGTAACAAACTGTTTCTTTCTGGTTTCCTCTCATCTTCGCCATCATCTCCTACCTGATCGAATGTGGTTCTAGCCCCGTGCGTGTCGGTGAACACTCTGCGTTTAATAACGTGCAGCTGGGAGATGACTTTGGTGGGTTTCTTGTCTGAAGACCGTTTAGGCTCTATCAGATACTCATCTCCGTTTATTATAAACGATCCTTGGATTCCATGACACAGACTGACAGCGACCACGGAATCTCGGTTGAAGTTTACGGTCCCCGAATAAAAGCACCTTTTCAGCTCTGTCCCACTGTCAGTCGTCTCCTCCACATTGTTAAGAATGGCATCTGCGCCGTTTGGCAAAGGAATCCCTTTTTCTTTTGCGTCGACAGCGTCTAGTAGTGAAGGAAGATGTTTCGAGTTGATGCGCTGGATCTTAATTGTCGGGGCTAAAAACCTGTCATCCGGAGTCAAGTGCAAGTTGAAGTCTTTACCAAACGCAACAAATCTGAAACTGAGCTGTTCCTCGCTCCTCTTCCAGAGACGCCCGCTCTTTCTCCGGCTTGTCCTGACAGGAATGATCTCCTCCGATTCGAACAATTCACAAAGTGCAACGTTGGTTAAAAGCAGCGTTAATAAGGCTATCTGCAGCACAGAACGCATTTTAAAGTACAACAGAATTATATTCGTTAAAAGGTCTAATTGTGCATATGAGTAGTGTCTTCTTAATAAAATGTGATCTTGGTGCAGGCTGTTAAACAAACCGCTGTATGTATGTAAGCACTGTATATTTGTAGGGTTTTGTACACACAACGTCCATATTAAGCTAAAACTTTACGTAAATGTAAATTACTTTAACGACCCTTGAAATAAACTACAATAATCAAGCCAATTGTTTTCAGAGTTTTCAAATATGCTTTTAATTATCGTGAATACAATGTTGTATTCTGTGAGAGCTAATAACCTGCGCTTGTCAGTGCACCGCACAACTGAAGGGTGGTAGAGGCAGTGGTATTTATACGTTCTTGCCCTTCTTAAAAAGAAGTTTATTTTTGATACCTCTCACTCTCTCCTCCCCCTCGCGCATCAAGAATAAGCTCGCACATCAAACTGATCCAATGAGAGCAGACCAGCACTCCCACTCCAACAGCCTCAGTTTGACAGCAGACAGTACACCGAGTCCAAACCAGCTAACTCTCGCACCCAGAACAATTGATTTAGAGGTATTTCCTCAGCTAAAATACTTTCAGATTCTCAACGAAAAAGAAGCTTACTCGATTGGTTATATTAATATTCCATTCCAATCACGCGCGAAAGCAAATCCTGTCTCACACACAGTAAATTGTACCTTGCCGAATCAGTACAGCTCAGATTAGCTGCTGCGAGCCTTCAGTTACACTCCACGCCGGTTGTGAAATTACATCTGACACTTTGCGCTGGGTTTTTAAATGATCCACTGTGTGTATATCCGATAGGTATGGGGCATGCCCGTAACCTGGCGGATGGCATACCTGCCATCTCAATGAAAGAGGCGTCTGCGATGTCATTTATTTTAAAATAATGCCTATAAGGGTAATATTTATTCATGGGTAGTCTGCCGAGATATATAACCCCCTGAATGGTGGGCTAACCAAATTTTCATTAAAAGTTAATGATTTGCTTTCCGAAATCGTTTTCAAGCCCCAAAATACTTTGTAGTACAATAGCCTACCTGTGCATGTGTGTGTATCACAGCAAGAGAAAGAGAGAGAGAGAGATAGAGAGAGAGATAGATTTGTTCACAAATTGATACTGTAGATCAAAATGACAACACTTGGTCTGGGATATACAATTGATAGTGAGTAAACGTATAACCAACGCTCCACAACAGCGTAATAGCGTAGATGAATAGGTGGTTGATTGGGTGATTAACCCAATCTTTTACGACCAGCCTCCTCACTGTAGTGGAAACCCCGTTCTTCCACAGACAAAGTAATAAAGGCAAACATGGGGTTGCCATCCCGATATTCTTTTTGCAGATACGTATCAACTCAAAAAGTCGAAAGATAGCACTTACACTGAAACTGCACACGTAGGCATTGAATGCCATTGCTCTTGAACAAGACTGAATCAGTAATTGGACCTGTTCTGATCAGTAAAACGGCTTACAGCCCAGTTAGTTCCTCGAATTGGTATCAACCCCCTTTCCATTTACAAAATACTGACTGTAAATACTTACTGATTGCAATTTCTACCATCAATGATGAAGTTGAGCTTAGTCTTATTTTTTTTATCGTATTACATTTTACCTCCCACAAGGTGGTAGTGTAGTAACACATTTCATGATTTCATGGAGTCAAGAAATTGGTGAGTGGATGTGCTGTTTTCTACTGAGTTAAATGAACACAGAACGAAACATGCACACGAGCAATATTTTCAAAATATCTGAATTATATCTGTCGGCGTTACATCGGTGATAACACTTTACATCTTTTTTATTTTCTTCTTTCCAACCTTTCAGAAAAACGTGAATTTATTCGGAAATTAAGGGCACTTTAGCTAATCTCGTCGTTGCTCGCCCACTAGGTGTCGCGCTTGTATGGAAAAAAAAATCCAGGTTAGTCCTTTCATGGATACAAATTGACAGATTACATGATGGGTGGAAGAAGTCGTTACTTGCAAGTATGTTGCCCAGTCTTCATGAGCTATTAAACATGTACCAGAAGTGTCCCCCAGTTAATTAATCAACTACCCAATCATTCAAACAAACAATTGACTGATTGATTAACAAAATGTATCCTGGATATTTTTCCTCAACTTCTGTTACACTGCTCTGAAGAACGGTGCTTTTAAATAATGTTTTACATTTCTAGGAAGGTGCGTATAACATTTTGGTCACTAAGAATTGTTTAAAGGAGATGCTACCAATGAGCATTACTTCTCAAAATGGCATGTAACCTAACACAGTAATTTTGTCTACATTCCCAGTGGTAACAGATGAAGGAAGGTATCCTTCAAAACGGATCATGTTGTTGCGAAATATTTTGAAGCCAGAGTTTAACAGTCTAACATAATGTAGCTGCGTTGAAATATACATCAAGGTAGCTCAAGCTGATCAATTTTCACCATTACTGCGACGATTATTATCTATTCGATTGTATTCTCTTGCTAAATTATGACTTTTCATACAGTATATGAGCAATTACAATGCATATTCAACTCCCACATAGCTGATACAATTGTAATCAGCTATTGCATATAAGTATTCCCCACATAATGAGTTTACACTTCAGACATTCGTTATAACGACGATAGCTACAGTATAGCTACTTATTGGGCTCTGAATAAAGCTCACTGAATTGCACGAATACGTGTTTTTTTCTTGACTAGTTTTAAGTACCTTGTAGTTCTCTCATTTCAGCTGGTTTGTGTAATGAAAAGATGTTGCATGTGTCTACAGGTGCACTCTTGTGTCCGGACTGAAAGCAAATACCAATAGATGCTCACGATGATAACGACGGTGACGCCACGTGCAGCGTGCTGGAAAGTGGTGATAGTATTCGCAGAGCTGCAAGCGGCTGCGGTCTTAACCTTAAACCGAGAGGCATGTCCAATGAGCTCCGCCAGCACCTCCCCAAAACTCTGATTACAATCCCTCAATGTTTACACATGACGCAAAAGCATAAAGCCCACAGAAGGCGGCAGTCACTTCAACAGACAGTTTGAAGATGGGAATGGATCATATACGGGGAATTTTGTACTGAGAGGAGACACGGCAGCAAACCCGCGAGGCTACAGTGCCTTGGATTATTGATATCGCATGCGCATGCATCAGTTTAACCATCACATCGAAAATATCGAACTTTCTGAGAAATTCATCGCCTGATTTAATAGTTTTTAATCTTACATTTTAGACACAACCATGTTCATGTTTGTTAGGACAATTGCAATACTTTTTAGTGTCCTGTTTACATTCATAAAAATTACCCATTCAATGGAAAGTGATTTTTGCATTCCTCTTAGGCTGGATCACCCAAATTCTGCAAAATACAATTTTGTTGGCAGCGAGGAGGATGCACTCCAACAAGGAATTGTTTTTAAAATTAACGCGTTCAAGCAGGAGTTTATTCTCAATTTAGTGCCAGATTCCAATTTCCTTGCGCCTACCTTCTCAGCTCAAAGCGATGCCTCATCTTCAAATCCCGGTGCAATCTCTGATCTGAGCCGGTGCTTTTACTCTGGTTTTGTTAATTCCGACCGGGATTCCTATGCAGCTCTGAGTCTGTGCAAAGGCATGCAAGGCGCTTTTGGTTACAAAGGGTGGGAATATTTCCTCAGCCCCGTACAGAATGACACGGCATCAGGACACACCGGGAGCGCTGAGAGACCGCACGTCATTCGCCGTCGCAGCACCGCGCACGACAGCACCAATTCGACTTCCAGATGCGGGGTGGACTCCGGCGTGAACCACGACATGCTGCAGTCTTTGGAAAAATATAAACACACACACGGACAATATAAAGGGAACGCAACTGAAACGGTGTTAAGAAACCGATCGAAAAGGTTTGCCTCCATTCCCAGATACGTGGAAGCCCTGATCGTTGCAGATGAGTCCATGGAAAAATTCCATGGCGACGACCTTAAACATTACCTGCTGACCCTGATGTCAGTCGCCGCGAGGCTTTATAAGCATCCCAGCATTCTAAATTCCATCAACATCGTGGTCGTCAAGTTCATGGTGATCAACGAAGCTGACAAAGGACCGAAAGTTTCCGGCAACGCGGCACTGACTTTGCGCAATTTCTGCACCTGGCAGAAAAAGTTGAACAAAAACAGTGACAAGCATCCAGAGTATTGGGATACCGCTATCCTTTTCACCAAGCAGGTAAGCGGTGCCGAGCAGGACGATAACCTGCATCATAACACCATAAAGCTGAGTGTAAATGATCGTAAATGCAGAGTTATCAATTTGCTGTGTGCTATTGCATCCTGCATCGTCTTGCAGGTGAAAAATGCCCTGAATTCTTATTCACTTCATTCTGCTTGTACACTCCAGTGAAATGTCATTACTCTGACAAACTTGTAACAGTCATGCCTTTCAATAGAAGGGTGACACATAACTCACAAGCTTAACAGGACGACAGGTGTTCCCACTGTGATTGAATTGTGGCTCTCGCAGGCCAAAGGTGAACGTATTAATGTCACGAAGAAGCGTTTACCCTGTGCATCTGGGAAGCAATGCTCTGGGAGAGGGCTGGTCTTTATTCTCGTCTTTAGCATGTCTGAATCTTCACCGAGCTCCTTTGTGCCAAAATCAGAGTTACTCCCTAAATTCCACTGTATAACATTACTGATAAAGTTCTGGGGCTCTGCTCCCTGGATATTCTGTTGCTCGTGATGAAGAGCACCCACATGTATTTTAATATGCGCACATCTGGTAGCTGCCACCTGGAATAAAAGATAAATGTATTCTCGTGAGTGCATTAAAAGAATGTCAAAACAGAACTAGCCCACGGAATGGTGTATTTTAGGCCACATAACCAGACAGGGGTGAAGGACGGTCAGTAGTGGGATGCAGGAGATGTGTTCTATGAAGCACAGACCATTGAACAGTAATGAGCAGGAATGTCACACACTGGGGTGATTAAATACCTGTTTACTGCCCCCATGTCCCATGTCAGGTCCAGTCAGTGCTGCAGGGAGGAGCCGTGATAGCTGAGTTCAGGGCTTAATGACGTGCAGTGCACCTGTAGGCTAAACAGCTGGAGCTCCCCCAACCCCCCCCCCCCCCCACCCTGTCCTGTCTCCTTCATTCTCTGAAACAGTCATTCTCTTGCTAAGTCTAGTACATGTTGATTAATTGGTGTGCACTGGCTTACTCAGGGGTGCCTCTGACGGTGGGGTTCAAAATAAGGTACCTAAAACCATCACATTTGGCAATGATACAAAATGAGTGAGCCAGAGTAAACACCAACACTTGAATCTATTGGGTGATGTCATACAGTATAAGCAATACTCATTCTAAAGGGGAAGGGAGCAATGGATCCACCTACTAAGCAGAAAACTCCTTGCACTCTGTTTGGGATTGCCCTGATATTTGAGAAGCTGGTGTCCTTTGTACTTGTTTGTTGGTAGTAATCGTAGAAAAAAAAAACACAACGTTTAACAATTTTCCTTTCATTTTTATCAGAATTTAAGATGATGAGTATTACATGCTACAGGTCAGGAATTTAACACTGAAAGGGTACAATGGGAAGTATCTATTTCTCTACAGTCTTCCCACTTCCAGCTGTGAGTTTGTGGTCCTACCTCTTGCTCTGAGGGAGTCTGTTTCCTATTAAGCTGTGCTGGGCTGTAAGGGGAGAAATCCCTGTGCAGTGTGTGAAAGCCAAGGGACCGGCCCACCTGCTAACTCAGAGCAGCAGCATGCAAAAGCCCTGTCCAACTGTGGTCAGGGGAACTGCGCTATTACGGCGATCTCTGCTTACACTTGGAAAGAATAGGGTCTGAATTTGTAGGCTGACCTACATTTAAGCGGATTGTGGTCTGTCCTGACAAGATTGTATAGCCGAAGTAAGTTGTGTAAGGAAGCGTTTAGCTCATGATTGAAACTTTTCTTTATGTCCTGAGAGGGATACTTTTGTTCATGTTGTTATAAACCTTGTGCAAGTAAGTTTTTGTGTGTGTTGGCAGTGGTGTGCTTGTCAGGGATACTGTTGTACAGATCACATCATCATATTTGGTATGCACATGTTGGCTGGTGTTGCTGGCAAGCCCTATAACATTTGAAACACACAAGCCCACTGACTCTTGCGTGTTGCTTGTATACAGCCTTCTGGGACATTAGCGCTGCTTAGAGTTGCTTTACGCCTCTCTCCATAATAATGGCCTCATCAAGGTATTTAGTTGGGCTTTTGAGGCTTCAAAGCCAGAGTGTTTTGGTTCAGTTTCATCTTCTTTATATATTTTTACCTCTTACTTCCTCTTAACCTTTCACATGTAGAGCTTGACACGATTGCCCGATTTTCATTAAATCTGGCACGCTTACTGGCCACAGTGTCTACGTCTGAGGCTACAACAGTATAGCCACCGAATGGTTTTTTTTTTTTTTGTCATATGACAATAACCTTTGACATGTTTCTCTCATACCCCTCACATTTGGCACACTTACAAGGTATGGTCTCCAGATCTACATGCACATTTTTTTTTAAGGTCATGCTCTCTGACTGCACTCAGACATGCCCAATGTGGTCACAAACTGTCCGACTTGACCTCAGAGCCATTTGCATTCATTGACCAATATAAAGTGAATATACAGTAAATGGGGAAAAATAAAAGGCTATGTTAATCTGACCTTTCAAAATACAACTGTAACAAAGTTGTAATCACTTTAGGAACCAGTGTGTACTAACCCATTGTGACATAGCAACTACACAGTAACAGATATGGGACAGATCTCTGACAGTTGTGTAAAGTTCTCTGATTAACCCCCCCCCCCCCCCCCCCCCATCTTGGCCTAAGCTCAGACTTCAACCCCACATTCTAAGTCAAGCCCTTAACCTTACACCTACCGTAACCCTAACCTCAAATAAACCTCAGCCTCTTACGTAATTGACACAATATATGAAACAGTGTGAAATGACATATCAGCTGCACAGTACTTGCTTGCAGTTACACAGTACTACGCTAGACATTAAATAAAACATAAAATAGCTTATTGAAGCTCATAGCAGAAACAAAGACCCTGTTCAACCCTCTGAGTGGTTTATCAAGCCCTCTCATATATTTATGTATTAAAAACAGTCAGTTCTCTACAGGATGACGATTATTGATTTTGATTTTGTTTTGGATCAATGTGAAGGGAGGGATAATGACCATATTGACTGTTGATCATTTCCATTTAAAAGCTATTGGAGTCTAATTATGTTCTGGTAAGGACTTTGTTTCTGTTCCTTGTTCTCCATGGTGGACTATAATAATGGTGAAGTATTATGATGCCAGATATACACACTGACATATTGGCATGCATCCCAAGACAATGTGTACTGGAAGTCAACTGGAACATACGGAATGATTGCAAGAAAATGTTAGCTGTAGGAGCTGGGTATTGTTGGAGGTGAGTCATTTGCCATTGAAGGATTCATTTTTAAGGAAATGAAGACCACATCATACACGTTTTACAAGACCTCTACCTTCCCATTGTTTCTGAAATAGCAAAACAAGCTGAGAATAAGCAAAATGATCATTTGCAGGGTTCAGCAGGTCAATGTCCTCTTCACAGCTTTGAATCTTTTGATCTTAAAGACAATTAACCGCTGAACTACTTACTGAAGGAGAGAAAATGGTTGAAAAAAGAGATATAGCTCAGTTCCCACACCTATTTTTCTGCTAGTATAGAGTGTTGAGGGGAAACGTTGGGCTAAAATCACAGTAACTCAACATTTCGTCCTGGTTTCCTGAACGTATTCTTCAACATTTCTCCCAACAGCTTGGACTCTCCAGTAGAAAACACATCATGGAAAGAAGCAGGGTGGTACAGAAGGGGTTGTTCTGTTTATGATCATTATTTAAGGGAGAATATATAATAATTTCACACATTTTTACACAAAGCCTTTCAAGTCAATCTAAAGGCGGAGACAAGACTCCTGCAGAGGTATTTGTGTAATGCTATACAGGCAGTTGTGGCTCTAACACCAAGTAAACAGGACCATTTGCCCGCTAAATGATCAACACACACCAGAGCAACAAATGGCATTCCCATATGTCACATTAATCACACTGTTAAGTTTTACTCATGATTTTATTGATTTGTTAAATTCCTCATGTACCACTAGATTTAAACACATTAAAGGAGGCTTTAGAAGGCTTGGCAGCGGCAAGTGGCAGAGCTGGCAACCCACATCAGAGCACTTAAACCAGTTTGTAAGAACCCAAATGTGGCAGGCACGCGGGCTGGACGTTTAAAAAAACGTACTGTCTGAACTTGTGAGGTTATCCATCAAACGCAGGAGGGGCAGACACCAGGTCGAAACCTGGTAATTAACCGCAAACAGGATTTACAGAGAGTGAGTGATTGAGGCGCTGACGAGTGTGTGGGACACAGTAAGCACATCCCTGACAACCAGACCCACTGTGTGTCTTCTGCCTTCCTGTCGTCAAACATTACAAAGATGTGCAAGAAGTATGCTGGCGTGTATGGTGCTGAGAAAACAAGCTAATCACACAATGCAAGGCCCAGAGTGGTTTATCTTACTGCTGACACATTTTACATGTATGTCTTAGCTGTTTTTTGTGATTTGTTATTGTGGATCTGCCACTAAATATAGCAGTTGAGCTTTAGGTAGGACACATCAATCTGGTCAGCGCTCTGTAGCAGTTTTGAAATCTTGTGTCAAAGAAAGCATCTTGCCAGCCACAGAAAGTGAACTTAAGGCTGGTGCTGCAGCTTAGTATTAAAAGTCAGAATCAACAGCTGTGTATTTGTTTTACAGCACACACAAATGCAATAGCATGGTTGCCAAGGAAGTCCTTGCGATTCAATGGTCTAAGTCCTATGGTTACTGTGTCCAATGACATCTTGGTGGCTCATCAGTTGTGTAATAAGCCGTAATAAATGTAATAAGCTGATGTAACATTTATGGCTAACAGGATTAACCTGTTCAACTGTCAGTTAATCAATTTCATAGTACTAGTATAGTAAGTACGATGCAAGTTATGAGAGTTCAGAGTATTTTGTCTATTTCACTTTAGTGTACAGGTATTATGATTTCCTACCTGTCTCTAATTCTGAGTGGCAAGCAGGGAGTGGGTCATGGTCGATTTATTTATTTGTTTTTTATTAAAACTTGGTTTGGGGGGCGTTTTGGCCATTATGCTCGTTTAAAATGTGTATGTGCGTTCTGTGTCTATGTCTTGACAATGTTTCGTCTTAGCAGAACCCATTCAAGGGGAATGGGTTCTGTTAGGAACATTATGTACCATATTTCATTTTCAATTATGCTAAATTTACTCCCAAAGTAACAGTAAGAACATCTACAGTAAGATATCAATCGTATTGCTTCCCAACGCTGAGTTAGACGTTAACGATAAATAGAGCTCACTCGAACTGAAAGGTTGGAGCTGTAATTATGAGAGGGGATACTCCCATTGCACACAGCAATTACCCAGCAGGCCCTGCTGCGGGGGCCCAAGGCTGCTTGATCTCAGGGCTTTTTTTGGATTTTCATTGGCTTATTCTCAGCATCCATTCCCTCGAATTGCTCCCAATGGAGCTGGGGTTCAGAAAGGGACTGGATAGATTATTTCCATTGGAGGGGTTACGTCTCAAGCTGATGCTGATACACATCCACATTTGGATACAAACATTTGCTTAAGTCCCATTTTATGTCAGCATCTGTGGTTGGCCTGACAGGAATGGATCAAACTGTTCAATTATTTCTCATGAAAACCCTGTTATTCTAACTCGTAACAGCTAGCAGGCTCCAGATTGCATACGGGTTGACATTAGCAGTTGAATCTAATATTTTTCACTCAATACCTCCCACAAAGCAGTTCATATTTTCATCAGAGGGACAAGTAGAGGAATATTCTGGTTTACATTATAAAATGACATATACATTACAAAATGACTGATATCACTTTACGGGAGCAACAGTTTATTGTTAAAAACGATTTTGCCCAATTTGAATTTGTTGTCTCTGAAGGTGCTATTTGTACAAGAC